>NC_141930.1:26330319-26481835 GCF_057802395.1 Ceratotherium simum simum | reverse complement strand
ATGCTCCTCAGCTCCCCTTAGTCAGGGCTGGGCAGAGGAGCAAAAGAAATATCCTCCCCTAGGCAGCCCATTGGTTCCAGGCAGGGTTTGTTGTTAGGAGACTAACTCCACTGGGCTCTGAGCCACCAGGGGACACAGTGCACATCTTACTTATCTTTAGTGCCTCTGTAGCTTAGGGCCAGCACATAAGTCCTCAGGAAATGTCTAATTAGCAAAAATTAAATAATATTTGCTTGATTAAAGAGATTACCTTCCTAGAGAAGGCAGTGACTTGAGAAGAGAAAGAAGATTCAGCTTTTAGTGAATGGTTTGAAGGCTTGTGAAAGAGAGCAACTCAAAGTCTTGCAGTGGATTAAAGTTTGTTACTATAGGAGCAGAAGCCCTTGAAAATAAAAAAAAATGTACAGAAATAGCCAGGACACCATTACCAAAATGCTGGATCCAGTTCTTCAAGATTTTTATTTAATTAAAAAACAGATAGATTGGCCAAGAATCAAGAGATCTGGCTATAAATGAGAGTACACTCTCCTTCTAAAGAATTTTGCGTTGCCAAACAAAAGTACGTACATGCGTCACAACAGGCCTAGTCATTCCCCTTGTGGTTGGACAAACTCTCGGGCCCAGGAATAAAAATAAGCCAAGATTCCAGGGGGCAACCCCTCCCCACACACACTCCATCAGGTGGTTAACGTCATCATTGTACTTTTCACACCTCCTCCCAACCACACCCTGTCTAGGAGCTGGTACGAGGGATCTCAACAGACCTCAAGCTGATGCAACATTCTTAGACTGCATCCTGTGTCATGGGTGTATGTCCAGCTGTCATTTGAAGTAAAATTATAGTGCATACAGTCCTAGAATTTCAGTCTTGGAAAGGTCCCTGAAGGCATCATATCTGAATCCCTCATGTTATGATTGAAGAAACAGATTTTTTTTCTTATATTGAAGAAACACACAGTCCATCTGGGAATAAAATCGAGGTCTGGATTCCTGGTAGAAGAGTTTTCCAGTATGACATACTGCTTTATACTCCATCACCCATAAAATGTGAAGGATCAGACTCTACAGCTACTGTTCTGTACTCCATCACTCACAATAAGTGAGAGATCACATTCTATGACTGTTTGTATATGGCTTGTTTGCATCCCCCACAGTCTTGAAGGCACAGCATTTGCATTATTACACTCATGACCTCACTTAACTTCACGTGGACCACACATTAGATGAACCTTATGGATAATTGTTGCAATAACATTGTTTTATTAAAAATACCTAACCACATTTCCTTATTCCTTACGTTTATCACAGTTATTATTCTTAGAAGTCAACTGAATTTAGGCATTATAACTTTTCAAAATATGTCTAAGCATATGAGGACTTTGCATTTCCACGTATTCTCAATTTAAAATCTGAAGCAAAGTTTGGAAGAAGAAATAGGCTGACGTGTTTAAATCTAAATGTAAATGGCATCCACTCAGGATTAGCCTTTCTGACCAAGTGCTTTTATACTCTTTATTGTGTTTTTATTTCAAAGCACCAGGGGATGCAATCACAGAAAAAGTCATTCATAATCTTCTACTACAGTTTTTTGAAATTGTTTTTAGAGGATATTAACCAAACCCATAACCCCAAAGAGCTTTTCAAACTAGGTAGTTATTATTTCTTCTATTTAAAAACTGAAAGCAGGCATCCAACACGGTTAGAACATAGTGAATGATGAGCAAAAATGGGCAATATTAGGCTACCAAAACCACGATGACAAGAAAAATCAAAGAGAAAATGTGAAGCATAAATCAATCATTGGCGTTGGTACAGGAAATGAGATCTTTTTAGGGAAACCATTAGAAGAAAACCAGAAAACTGCTGCTGGGGAAGTGGGAGGGGACCTCATGGAATTCATGAAACAGTATCACATTGTACTGCCTATAAAAGGGAAAACCTTACATTTCTGGGTGTTTTCTGAAGGAATATTTGATACTTGGATTTTTTTAAAGAAAGAGCTAAAAATGGAAATGTTTATAACAGGGAGTTAGTTTGACATTTCTTAGAAGATTGCATTATAATAAGTCATTTTAAGAGAGGGTAATATCCTTAAAATAAAATATCCATTTTTGTATTGCTTGCCTCAATATAAGACTAAAGGTGATCCTTTTTTTTCATAATGTAAGCAATAACTTAAGTTTGGGCAATAAAGCCAAAGACTTTTGCTGTTTCATGTAGAGCAGGGCATTTTGAAAGCTATGAGCATCATGAGAAGTGATGATGGGCACATGAGCACAGCTCTCATGGCTGTTCACACGCATAGTAACAGGTATCCAATAAAAACAGAGCAAGGAGAACTGCTACACTTACTACTACCCATCCTTTCTTTCTCAAGGACAAAGGTCAAGAGACTCTGGAGAGGGAACACGTGTTTATTTATCTTCCAGCTTCAAGGCTGAACGTGTTGATGCCAGAGAGTGTAAGGCAGCCTGCCTCCACGCTGGGCCAGGCTGGATGAAAGTGGTACTGAGCACAGTGGGCCCTGAAAAGTGGCTCCCACTGAAAGGAAAGGAGACCAGTCGAGCACGGCTATCAACACCCACGGAAAAGAAAGCAGAGTTCCTCTACGAGTGCTTGAATGGATGTGGTTACTACCTGGGAGCACACAGAACTGAACTGGGAAAGAGAAACCCCTCTCGGTCTGGCTCCCGTCACTTGAATTGAGTGGCAAACACTGTTGCAGATCTGAATGGCATGGAGAGGGAACATGATCTGGGCGTAGCCCGGCTGCTTGGAAGACTTGGCTACTGGAAGGAGAGAGAAGACTAACCCCACAACTTAGAATCTGGACTCTGTTTTGGAACTAAATTTATATTCTCATTTTTGTCCTAGCGATATACTTATTTAGAGAAGAACTGTATAGCACGTTTCCTTTGTTAACTTTGATAACTGAAATTTTCAATAATATTGCTAGGCATGTATTTTGCACCTGTCCTCGTGAAAGCTGTCCCACACTGAGACTGAGTGGCGTGACTCTCAAGGAGTCAACACATAACAGCAGTTTCCCTCTGCTTCTAAGGGTTTGGCTACAATGCAATGCTTGTTTGTTCGTTTGTTTAAACAAACACACTAAACTTATTACCTCAAATGAACACTGTATTCTTTTAAGTAGTCACCTTATAGGCTCCACACTTGAGATGATGCCATCATGGTTCAAATCAGTTTTAACCTTTGCAGGCACTTTCTCATCACATTAAATACATTAAGGCATTTAATTTTTGTAACAGTCTTGTAATATGGTGACTATTATTACTCTCATTTTACAGATGACAAAACTGAGACAAAAAGGAGTTAAGTAACTTGTCGGTGATGGATCCAATCACATGTTCCCCAGGTCTGCTCAGCCTGCCTGACCCTCTGGCTTTGGCCACCGGCCTTTGCTTCTAGGAATGTCTGACACCATTTCCATGGTCACGAAGTCCCCAAGGCCCCAGACACACCATTTCTGCTGCCACCACAGCAACAGTCCAAGGTGCCCCGATCCCAGCACCAACTTACATCAAGAGGCTCTACCTTCCCCAGAGTCTGTGCAGAAGGGGGCCCAACGGAGAGGACCGGCCCTCGGCGTTCCCGGTGGCCTCTGTAGAGAATTCCCTCATGCACGGCAAGCTGCCATGATTTCTTGGAAAGCTATGGCAGCTTGGAAACAGGCTATCCCTCTCTCTCTGTCTCGCTTCCTTTCTCCCTCACTCTTGTTTCCCTGGGCTTGCACTCCCAGAGTCAACGTGTGGGCTTTCACTACAGGCTCTGCTTCCTGGGGAACCTGGCTTAAGCCAGTGCCCAACGGCACACAGTTAGCAAGTGACAGTGCTCTCCACTGCAGTGCTACACTAATTTCATCCCATCTTTGTTCTTCTTTGATTATATTATTTTTAAGAATCATTAATTCTATTTTAAATTCCTGCGCAAAGACAGAAACCAACTTATGAAACAGTAATAAATAGAAGAACTTAGATTTTCCTATATAATGAAAACATCACTCTATTTGGAAAAAAAAAATGCAAGTTTCTAGAAACCTTCATTAACCCCAAACCTCCAACACAAAGCAATCTACTTTTATTATGCATTATTTAAGAAAGAAAGGAATGTATGGATAAAAACTTAACTACCACTCTAAATCCACTCTGGTGGATTTAATGGAAATAAGTTTAACCAAATCAAAACGTCTGACACACACCTCCGGTTTTTACTAAAAGGCCCCCAAAGGTGGCTGATATTGGAAAATAAGGAGCAATTATTTCTGATTCCATGTAGGAGCCTTGTTTTTGACATAAATTCCCAAGTAATTTCTGAATTTCTATAACTCATAAAGCTGTAAAACTGTACCATACAGTTGAAACTCAGTGTGGTTTCAAATGATTGGTTCAGAACATTCCTCTGACTTGCCCTGTTTTAGACAAATTTTTCTGAATCCATCTAGTAAGTGAACAATTTGAGAAGTACATTCAAACTTGCTGGCAATCCTTACCTAAGCTCAGTTATTTCCACATCATATCAGCTCTCACCTCATTTACTACAGTACCTAAATCCTGCATAGATGTGGAATGAAAAGTATGCAAGTCATTACTTTTGGGGGGTTGGCTCTTTTATTCCTTTTTAAGCACAGTGAACATTTTTCAGTATCTGACATATAGAGAAAAAGGTGAGACTATTTTTCTACACATGTCTGCTCTAGAAGAACATGCTCTGTTCTGGGAACCTCAAAACAAGAAAAATGGAAGAGACTAGCAGAGGTTCAGAGCATTGAAAAAGTTATGAGACTTGAATGACAGATGGATAACAAAGATTAACAGAGAAGTCATATTTAGACTGGTTAGGTGACAATTAAGTGGGATAAAAACTTTTTAAAAAGATTTGAGGACAAACAATTATTGAATAATTTTGAGATTAAAAGTGGTAATACTAAATAAAAATACAAATAGGAAGGTACATAGTTTTTAAGATGGAGATTCTCACTTCCCTATTATTATTACTCATAAAATAACATTGTGACTAAATCTAACAATGATGTTACAAAAATAGACTTTTGGTAATTAAAATCTCCTAATAGTAGGACAGGTGTTGAAATATATTTGGTAATTCAGGGTGAAACCAACCATTTAGAAATACATGAGATTCAGTCTAGATCCACTCCATTTCCTTTTTGAGATCATATTTGACATTTACCTTTTTTGGGTTCCAGAGAGTTTCTGTTTTCTAAATGAAAACATAATGATATTTTAAAGAACTGGATTAAATACCAAGAAAAAGAAAATCCTTCAAGTCATTGAGTACGGGATTGTCCATTGTGAAAGGAAGCAAAATTCCGTTGGTGTGTATCTTTCATTTTAAGGAACTTGAGAAGTCACTCAATCCATTTGTTATATCAAAAGGAGTGTAATTTTTTAATTTTCCTTAAAATCTTCAAATACTATACAGTTATTTCGATTTTTGCCTAGTCTCTCGATATTTAACCATGATTTCATGTGACTATCCCTACTGACTTATCCACATTTTTATGACGATTATGGCATAATTTTCCTTGCTTTGCCTTAAGGCTTCATGCATAAAATGTCCCCTTCCCAAAGCATATTCATTAAACATATTTATAGAGTTTCAATTCCAATTTCTTTATATTGTCTTCTTGTTTATAATAGTTCTAACAACTCCCCCTAGATCATTCTCCCACTCCCATTTGACTTCTCTTTTTTTTTTGTAGCATTCTCCTAAATACTTCATCCTTCCTTTTGACAACATCCTTTTTATAATATGATGTTGCCAGAAGCATGTCGGAGCTGACTCTGGAAGTCTTGTTGCTGGAAACAGTATGTCTGCTTCTACTTGAAGCCTTATTTATTCTGCATGGTGAGGAATGATTGGTTTCCTTTGTTTTACTTTCTGGAATGGCACCACATGACGCTCTTTTGCTGAAAAATTGAGAGAAGAAAATATCCCCACATGGTACTATCAGGAGTGAACCACTGAGCAAGGTCTTGCTGGTACATTAAAATTCAATGGTGGGGCCGGCCCTGTGGCTTAGCGGTCAAGTGCGCCTGCTCCCCTACTGGCGGCCCAGGTTCGGATCCCTGGCGCGCACCTACGCACCGCTTCTCCGGCCATGCTGAGGCCACGTCCCACATACACCAACTAGAAGGATGTGCAACTATGACATACAACTATCTACTGGGGCTTTAGGGAAAAAAAAAAAAGGAGGAGGATTGGCAATAGATGTTAGCTCAGAGCCGCTCTTCCTCAGCAAAAAAAGAGGAGGATTAGCATGGATGTTAGCTCAGGGCTGATCTTCCTCACAAAAAAAAAAAAAAATTCAATGGTAATTGACACATTCCCAGATAAAAATGTGGTAATCGTTCATTCATTCATTCATTCATTCATTCAACAAGTGCTCATTCTGCACCTCCTGTGTGCCAGGCCCCTTCTCAGTGATAGCAGCTAACATTTATTCTATACTTATTGTATGCCAGGTGCACACATGCATTCACTCACTTAAGCTTACAACCCTGTGAGGCAACGGTATTCCTGTCCTTTTACCAATAAGGAAACCGAACCTTAAAGAATGAAGTCATTTGGAAGGGGTTGAGTCGAGTCTCAATTCCAGGTCTGTCTGATGGCAGAAAATTACCCAATAGGAGAAGATCTGCTAAAGGGAAACAAGACCCTGGCAAAAGAAGAGGATCAATCCACATGGAAGTTTTAGGTATCCCAAAGTGATTGTAGAATTCATGAATATCATAACCAATTCAATGACTACCAGGACAGCAGACTTCATTCTATTACTCTAGTGAAAATGCCCACTTAATGACCATGGATATTTCCTATAAGTACATACTCTATTCCGTAGTCAACTCTAATTGGACCAGAGCAGTCAGCAGAGGCAGAAGGTATGTTAGGAAGACCAGAGTCCAATGATCCAGGGTAGGGTTTGAGACTTATCTCTGCCACTCAGTAGCTGTGAACTTGGGAAGATACGGCCTCTGTGAGCCTCAGTGACTCTGTCACAGGATGGTCATGATGACCTGACCTGCATAGGGAAGCGCCTGGCACAACATACATGTCTCACAGGTACTCAAATTAAGTCCATTATCTTTCTCTTTACTACTTGATGACCTAGACTAAGACGGTCTGAGTACATTAAACTAAGCTTCCTTCTCCTCCTCCACTGCTTAAAATCCTTCAATGCTCCCTAAGGTTTTCAAGGTAATTCCCACCTCCTTAGTTTAGAATACAAGGGCCTTCATGATTGTGAATGGTTGTACCCCTTGTTTACAGCTGGTGTCCACTCTAAATGGCCAGTGCCAGCGCCATAACAAGTGTTAAACATGTTTAACATCACTCCTGTCTGCATCTCATGTCACTTTATATTCCATCCTTGCTTGATGATTTACATATGGCCCACAAATCCCTGCCTCTATTCCTTCCCATCATCTCCTCTGCTTGGAACACTTTTCCACCTCCTGCTTCCTGTTATTTCCTTCTCTATTTCCTAGCAACAAGATGATCATAGATCAACCAAGCTGGAACACTTCTGAGAGTGAAAGGAGGTACTATTGCTAATTATGATTGAAAAACAGGTATAAATTTGGGCCTTCCCAGACAAGGAGGTAAGCCTTTCCTGACATCACTGATGATTTAGGGTCCTTTCTCTGTGGCTCCATAGGTTCTCTGCAGCATCTGGTGCTTATTAGAGCCTAGATCTCATTGCACTGCCATTGTTTCTCTCCCTCTCTTCTACACTAGACTATGAACTCTTTGAGGGCAAGGACCTTCCTATTTATTTTTCTATCCCCAGCACTTAGCATATGCCAAGCACATAGTATTTACTAAATAACATTAAATGAATGATTAAATAAATTCAGTGCAATATTGTGAGAACAAAAAGCATTTCAGATACCTCATCATTCTGTTATTCTGCTGTAACATTATTCCATGTGCTTTCATTTCCAAATCAATTTCTATCCATGAAAATAACTGACCCTCTATGGGCATTGCACAAAAGCTACTGTAAACCAGATCACACTCTAGTTTTCCATTTCTTCCTGTTCTACGGGGATCAAATTTTCTTGAGTCACTCTAGTTTGAATAATTTGAAAAGAAGTTCATTTCATGACAGCTTAGATAATAGCTAAAAGCTTCATGGTACCAAGTAGGCAAGTCCAGTTCAGAAGCAGACTGTGCCCATGCTGCTCCGGATCCACTGGTTTATTTTTTCACACTGACGTCAAGCTGCTGGTGAACATTTTGCTCTCTGAATCATCTCCAAATCTATACCGGCACACTAATAAAAAGCCAACTGGATTGGCAGACACAGTGCGACTCATGCCTCCCTTTTTCCCGTGTGGTTTGTAACTCAGGGCCTCTTGTTCCCCTGTAGGTATGGCAGAACAGGACAGAATTTAGGAGAGATTCCATCACGGAATCTTTGAAATAAGAAGACCCAGGTAGGAGTCCCAGTTCTCACACTTCCTGGCAGACTGGTCTTGGGAATGAGGGTAAGAACTACACTTTCTTCATGCAATTATTTCAGATTGAAATGAGATATGCAAAATCATTTGTAAATTGTAAAGTACTAAACATATATACTCTGTGCTACATTCTGGAAACTACGGTACTTCCCCCTCATGGCAAGTACACTTGACTGTTTCCATCATTAATTGGAAAGATTGATAGGCAGAAAGTAGTGCAGAATCAGGTTCAAATGGCCTAAATTAGTCTGTGAAAAAGTATTTAATATGGAAAATATATAGACATTATTTTTTTATCACTATATATGTAAGAGCAGAGGACTACCTTAAATATTAGATAAGAGAAAAGCAATGGAGTGGACAAAAGAAAATAATAGCGTAATCACCAAATACATGAAAACTTTGTAAAGCATCATGTGTGTATGTATGTGCATGTGAATATGTGTACATACACACGTTCTTTACATATGTACATATTTATTTACTACGTGTGAACAAAACATTTTCTCCTGAAATGTTTTTTATTTGGCCTTTATGTAAGTTATTTTGGATTACATAGGGGAGCAGCTGACCAGCCCTGGTGGTCTAGTGGTTAAGATTAGGAGCTCTCACCACCAGGGCCCAGGTTCGTTTCCCGATCAGGGAACCACACCACCTATCTGTCGGTTGTCATCCTGTGGTGGGTGCGTCTTGCTGTGATGCTGAAAGCTATGCCATCGGTATCTCAAATACCAGCAGGGTCACCTACGGTGAACAGGTTTCAGCGGAGCTTCCGGACTAAGACAGACTACGAAGGAGGACTTGGCCATGCACTTCTGAAAAAATTTGCCATGAAAACTCTATGAATAGCAGCAGAGTATTTTCTGATATAGCGCCGGAAGGTGAGAGGATGGCGCAAAAAGACCGGGTGGGGTTCTACTCTGCTGTGCACAGGGTCACTAGGTGTCAGAACCAACTCCATGGCACTAACAACAAAGGGGAGCAGCTATTATGGTACAATGTTAAAAACTGCAGGAGAAGTTGTCTGAAAATGCATTGAACTCTTCTCTTAATTCATGGAGAAAATATTCCCAGTCATAGTAAACTATATCATATCACATTCACTATACTTGCTTCAGGCAAATTTGCTGTCATAAAATGAAGATTTCAGACAGTTTTGGCATAAAAAATGCAATGCCCTACTTAAATGTATAGTAGGATGATATACGTTTCTTATAGCATTTTATTTCCCATAGCTTATTAGATTTATGCATTAAATTACCCATAAGATAACAATCACTCATTGTATTTTATGGACCTATGTAACAATTTTTGTTCTAGTTCAACAACTGCATAACCCAGCTAGATACTTAAGCTGTTTCAGTAATCAGTTAATGTTCCTTATAATGCTCACATCAAAGAAATTACATAATCTCTACTACTCTGTAACCTATTATTTCATCTTCTGTAAGAAACATTACATTATTAATATCTTTTGCACATTTCATATTCCTTATGAAAAATTCTGGCATAATATATTTTTATAACCATTAAGCAAATTAATATTAATGTTAGATTAAGTGGTTTCAGGATTTTTTTGTTTGAAATGCCTTCTGAATAGTTCCGAGCAGAATGTACATATTTTAAATATATCTAATGAGTCTTGTCTCCAAGAAATCCTTCATTGTTACTTGAGACATTAAACTTGAAACAAATAATTTAAACATGTATTGAAGTAAGAATAGGATGGAAACTAAACATTAGAGCAAGATCAAATTATCCAAGATGGATTTTTATTTTAAAAGCAGAATGATGCTGCCTTTTCTTCAGAGCTAATATGACTTTCCTCAAAAAGTTTTATTATAGTGCCTATTCCCCATTCTACATAATTTAGGCAACAAAGCTCTTTGTACACGACAGGAAAATATCCCACATCTAATATTTAAAATCCATGTTTTACAATACTCCCAGAGCATCCCATTTTCAGACAATGAAACTGCATTTGTAATAATCCATTTGTATTAATGGTTCCAAAAGCTAATGCAGTTTCTCAAAACATGTGTATTCTAACCCTTATGTAGACTGTAAACTGTACTTTTTAAAGCAGTGCATTTTCGCACTGTCAGATTGTTGAAAAGGAAAGGCCTTGTGGATATGCATTTTTAGGAAAGTCTACGAGGCCTCTTGCATCTGCTATTTTTCTCTATAACTCCTCTTTATGTTTTATCCATTAGCAGTCACTGAAGACTGTTTTCAGTGAAATACTCTTTAAGGTGTGAAGCTGACTGAATGAAGAGTTTCTGTAATGCTAACCACATCAACCATATAGTTTAAGCAATTTCATTATTTAGATGGTTATTAGCATTTCCTTGGATCTTTTTGGATTCAAAGTTTTGTTTGATTTTGTTTTTTCAATTGCTTGGCCCTAGCTTTGCTCGTTCTATTCAATAATATCATGATTGGTACACAATGCAACCCACATCTTCTATGGAAGTGGTTCTCAACTTGGGGTGATTCTCCCCCCACTTTGATTGTTACGACTGAGGAGTGCTACTGGCATCTAGTGGGTAGAGGCCAGAGATGCCTCTGTACATCCTCAACCCGTGTAGAAAAGAATTATCTAGCCCCAATGTCAACAGCACTGCTGTTGGAAACGCTGGTCTCCATGGAATGAGTTGAATTTGAGGATTAGGTCATCTTCATGACAAAATGTGAGATAACAGATGAGATTCAACTATGAAATGATTCACTTAAGTAATAAGTGAGATACTTATTACTCAAATCTAAATCAATTAGTAAATCTATTTAAAAAAAAATTATGTAGGTATGGCCTAAATAGTTTGTACAATGCAATGTAATTACCCAACTCGTATAGGGCCATTAGTACTATTACAGATGCTTTGGGTATGATGTTCAAAACAAGAATTAAAGACCCCTCATCATCCCACAATTATAACTCCATTAATTCAAAGTAAACATACACCGTATTACATAAACTTCGGAGTTACAATTACTCTGGGTAACTACAGAATAACAAAATAAATTCTTCACACTACACATAAAAACTGCCACTTGTCATGGTTAAAACCTAAAAGCTCTAAGAAAAATTAGCGATTTGTTAATTAGGATTCTATTTATCCTTTCATGCGCAAAACTAATTATTTGTTTGCAAGATGCTGCATCATCTTCATTAAAACCATTAGTATTCTGAGTAGATAGCAGTATTAATTTCATAAATGGAATGGGAATTTCTCCACTGTGTTTCATGCTGTTCTTAGGACAATAAATATTTCCACATGATGTTATGTATCTAAAAAGGACAATTCTTTACAGTAACAAAAAGCAACTATATCTAATTCACAATATCCACTATTTTTCGAACAGTCTTCCTGGATATCAAGCAGGCATATATATTATTCTTTGAGAGCTATATATGTAATATGTATAATGATATTGGGGGGGAGGGGCTAGATACCATTTACCAAACCCTATCTCCACAAAATATTGTTATATTTTAAAACAACATAAAGTCGTCTCTTTAGTTTTTCTAAGGAAGGGGAGGCTATAATCAGGTTATCTTCTAAAAGACCAAGAGCAACCAATCTAAAATTAATTAGCAAGTCCTCTGAATTTGGAATGTATTCCATATTTTTTAGGCAGCATGTTTATCTCCCCAGCTGTGACTTAATTGGTTAATAATGTTATGAGTCTCATTCTCCATTGTGGTGGTTGGGCATCAAGAGAAGTGGCTCAGGAATGTAGGGAGCAGCTAAGGGAAGTCTCCACGGGATTTTAGAAGGCCCCAGGCGATTCATTAGGTAGATGATCTTCCCAATGGATAAATGGAGGTGGGAAAAGGGAGCCTAGGGCCACTTTGGTTTGAGTGGAATCAGAAGACATAGCAAATGAGAAGTGTTCAGAGAAAATACCTACATAAGGCAGAACTCTGGGAGGAGTTGGTCTGAGTTCTCCTCCACACCTTGAAATGGTAGACAGTCTCTGTGCTGCTGGGGCCCACCTTTCAAGCCGGTTATAATGAATAAGGCAAGGAATATGCATGCAAAGTATTCTGACAACTTTAGAGGAAATAAACCACTTAATGTTTATAAGTATTTAAACATTATTCCTTCCTGGATAGAAAAGTGTACGTTAATAGATTTGCTTTTTAAAATAGTGTACTGCTTAGCTTTTTCAAAAATTAATAAACTTTATTTTTAGAGCAGTTTTAAGTTCACAGCAAGAGTTCTCATATACCCCTTGACCCAACATGCACACAACCTCCCCTACTATTGACATCCTGCACCAAGGTGGTACATTTGTTACAATCAATGAACCGACATTGACACGTCATTATCACCCAAAGACCATAGCTTATATTATGGTTCACTCTTGGTGTTGTACACTCTATGGGTTTGGACAAATGTATAATGACATGTATCCACCACTATAGTATCATACAGAAAAGAGCTATATTGGTGGCTTTGTCTTTTTTGTATTTTTTGTCTACACAATTAGAGTTAACAGGATTCTTTTCAGCCAGAAGTGCCTCTATTTACCTCCAAAAAGTGCTGTTGCTAAAAATAAAGCCTCTAGTCTAAGCTCCTACTTATAGTCCTTACCACACTGAGTATTAATTGGATTTTTCTTAAATTAACATTAGAGAAGGGTTATGGAAAATAATATGCCTATTTAATGCTCTGCTCCTTTGACATGGTATCTTTCCAGAAATATCTGTAAGTAGATACAGGATTTTACAGGGATTAAAACGTCAGTAGTTGATTTCATAAAGAGGCAATGCCACAATTATACTTCTTGTGCTGTTCCGTACTCAAACTGAATTTCTGGGAACATTTCCAACTCTCCCCAACAGTCTTTCTAGGTTAGTGACCAGGAATGTTTTCAAGTGACTAAATTTATATCATTTGGGCAAAACCTTCCCTTTGTGTTACAGGCTGTGTTGATACAGAACAAAGTAGAGTAGAGAATTGGCAATTATCCTATTAATTTGATGAATGTGGACAGCCATACCAGACATTTCAAACTACCAAATAGATTTTTTTTTGTCTCAGTGATCTAATTTGTTAACCAGATAACTACCAAGACTCCAGCTTCATTCTGTTCCGTGTAAAATTATTCATAATTTTTCAGTATTTCCAGTATCAGCTACTTAAGGGAAATGTATGTAAATGTATGGATATTTTTGCATTAAAGCTGTATTTCTCACTCCATATTGATGATGGAGAGTAAAACAGAGAAAGAACATAGAGAATTACGGCTATTTTTGTCCTGTTTCTCAAATGGACAGTATATATTAAAAGGCAATACGGCATGATGGCTGAGACCAACAGCTTTGGAGGCAGCACGCTTGAGTTCAAATGCTGGCTCTGCCTCTTAGTAGATAAGTGACCAATGCCTCAGTTTTTCTGTCTGTAAAATAGGGAAACAATAGTGCCTATCTCATGGGTCCTTGTGAGGATTAAACAAGTCAGTACACATAAACTGCTTAAAATAGAGCTCAGATCATAGTAAGCACCGAATAAATGCAGCTGTTATCCTTATATTAAACTCATTAAGATTGATAAAACCCCTGAAGGATCTTTTAGGGATAATGAAAATGTCCTAAAACTGGATTTTGTGGATGGTTGCACAACTCTGTAAATATAATAAAAATCATTTAACTGTCCATTTAGAACAGCGGAATTTCATGGTAAGTAAATGACACCTCAATAAAGCTATTGGGAAAAAAACGAAAATAAAAAAAATGACTGTCCTCATCAACTCAACAGCATTAGGCTCCTGCTCTATAAAGCCTGAGAGTAAGAACTGAGAAGCATGCGGGAAGAAAGAGAGAAATCTGATGGAGCTAGAGCCTGTCCCCTCTCTTATCTCCCATTGGATGACCTGTTTCCTAGTACAGGAGCAGAGCATCTCATCAGCTGTCTCCCTTGGGCTGCTTCTTAGCCTGTCCCCCCAGAGCCCAGAAATTGCTATTAATCATCTGTCCAGCACTAGGAGGTGAACTTTGAAAAAGCCTAAGAATTACTCTTCTGTTTAGAATGTGTCTTGAGCCTACTCCTAAATCTTGTGTTTCCTGCAACCCTGTTCCTTAAAATCGAGCGCAAATTAACAATACGCTAAGTATCACTTTCTCTTCTCCCTGCCTCACTGACTGATGACTTAAAAAATTCATTCATCGATTCACTCATTAATTCAGCATGTGTTATTTCTAGGAATATGCTCTATGCTCCAGGCATATTCCCAGAAAACATAGCTAAAAAAGACCAAGACAATGTGGTCCCTGCCTTCAAGGGTCTCACAGCTGCTAACGCGGCTTAATCAATCTGGATGGGCCCCTCTTTAAGTCTACTCACTGTTTCCTAATTAAAAAAAAAAATCTTGAACCTTCTTTGAAGCTCCTTCCACCTTTCCAATGTAGGTGATCCTTCCCACTCACTCATCTCACAGGTCAAGAAGTAGAGACTAAAATTGGTTCCTTCCAGAGCATCACTCCATTCCGTTTTCAGCTTCTCCTCTTCTGGAGTCTACATCATCTGCTTATTCTACATTTTCTCTGTCCTAATTGTTATCTACTATTTCCTAGGATGCCCTTCTACCTTCCTTCCCTTCCTATTCATTACTTTTCCTGGTGTCAATATCCCTGTTGCTGATCTTTTCAAGATTATCTTCATTTTTTTGGTGTTATTGCAGTTTTAATTAATGATTGCACTTCAACTTTCCGTAGGCATCGGTAGTAATGTGGACTTGTCATCACACGGAACTGACCTCTATGGATATCAAGTTATACAATTCCTTGCTCTGACTAGAACTTCTTCCCCTTTCACTTCTTCCATTTTCACATTTCTGAGTCTTCTATCTACTCTTCCAATTACCATCAATAACTCCACCTTTCCAGTCTTGGTTCCATTGACTCCAAGAAGATGTAGGCTAGATTTCAGAGTTGGTCATTTCAAGGAAGCTCTTTCTATTATCCTATTTCTTTTGAATTCTTTGTCTTTTTTTCCCTTATACATGTCTTACACTTCCCCAATTCTGGAGAAATCCTACTATCTTCCTTTCTTAGTCCCTGCTTCAAGGCCACATGATGTTGCTAGAGATAATCATGAAGTTGAATTGATTAATTCCACTACACAACTGTGTTTTTCAATCCTACTGAGGAGTTAATTAGCTCAGCCATTTTTTTTTTTTTTTGATGAGGAAGATTAGCCCTGAGCTAACATCTGTTACCAATCCTTCTTTTTGCTGAGGAAGATTGGCCCTGGACCAACATCCATGCCCATCTTCCTCTACTTTATATGGGACACTGCCACAGCATGGCTTGATAAGCAGTGTGTAGGTCCACACCTGGGATAAGAACCTGGGAACCCTGGGCCGCCAAAGCGGAGCACATGAACTTAACCACTACACCACCGGACCAGCCCCTAGCTCAGGTTTTTTTGAGCAGGGGAGAACAATATTCAAAGCTGCAATTTAAGAAATTATTCTCAGAATTATATTGGATGGATTGCATTAAGATAAGCCTGGGGATAACGGACCAGTTAGAGGACTATGGCAACAATTTAGACAAGAGGTGATAAGGGTGTAGATCAGGAGTAAAGCAGTGGGAATGAGTATTTCAGATCTATAATCTGCAGGATTTGGTAGGCAAGGGAGAGAGAAGTATCCACAAGATATTTAAATGATGAGATTAGGTGACTAAGGAGCATGAGATGTGCTATTAATAAAAATAGGAGGAACAGTTCTAGAAGGAAGAAGAGTTGAGCCTTGAACACAGTCAGTTTGGGATTCTGACAGGTTTCTTTGATGAAGATGGCCAGCAGGGAGTACAAATGAAAAGATGTAGACGGAGGATCTCATTGAGTTTCCAGCACATTCCCCACTTTCCTGGTCCAAGCTTTTTCCTGATCCTTGAATACTCAATCCCTGATGACCTCTCCCCAATGATGACCTTGCCTCTTACCATAAAGCAAAATCTACCTGCGCAAGCTGCCTCAGTTCTCCTCCTCTCCATCTCCAAACTTTCGTTTGAAACCAAATTCTTTCTTCTTTCCTTTTGGTTTCAGAGGTATATTTTTCTCCCTTCTCAAGAATAGTCCTCCCCTTGCACTCTCAACTCTATCCCCTTCTGGTAATTTGTTCAATCAGTTATTTCCTATCTTTTATCACCTTTCAGCCTAAAAAAAGCTCAGATTCTTCTTTATTCTTACAAAAAGACAAAACAAAATAAAACCCAAACAACCAATGATTGTTCCCCATACTCAACTACTCTCTCAAGTTACTAATTTATCTCTCTCTTTCCGTTATCACAAAACTTCTCAAAATAACTTGGTATGTTTGCTGCATGCCTTTTCTAACCACTTACTCGCTTGTCTCTTGACCCCTTGAAGTCTCATGCTGGCGTCTTCACTCCTTACACTCTGTTTCTCATTCTCTTTCCATCATTCAGAATTGACAACCAGTCCTTCCCTCTTGGATCTCTCACTCTTTGATTTTCACACTGATCTCCCCAAAAGCCTCTTCTCTGCCCCCACTCCCCTCTCCTTACCCCCGAGTGCCACCCAAGGGAATGGCTCCCTAAATCCTCTTCTCAGGAATGAGCTCATTTCTACAGAGAATCTATTGGTTCTCAAATATCTTTTCAGGAATGATCCTTCTGCCTAAATCCTTCATTTCATTTTTACTCCCTGCTGGCCATCTTCATCAAAGAAACCTGTCAGAATCCCAAACTGACTGTGTTCAAGACTCCACTCTTCTTCCTTCTAGAACTATTCCTCTATTTTTATTAACAGGACATCTCATGCTCCTTAGTCACCAAATCTCATCATTTAAATATCTTGTGGATACTTCTCTCTCCCTTGCCTACCAAGCCCTGCAGATCACAGATGTGAAATATCCATTCCCACTGCTTCAATCCTAATCAACACCCTTATCACCTCTTGTCCAGACTGCTGTCACAGCACTCTAACTGGTCCTCTATCACCCAGGCTTCTCTTAATGCAATCCATCCAATATAATTCTGAGAATAATTTTTAAAATTACAGCTTTGAACATAGTTCTCCCCTGCTCAAAATATGCCCTGGCTTCTCAATTGCCAATTGAATAAAATAAAGACTTCTTATTCTGATATCCAAAGCCTCTACCATCTGCTCTCAGCTCAGTGAGGCTGGAACCACTGCCAAACCGGCTGCTCCACATGCCCTCTGAGCTCACCGTTCCCCTCCTAGCTGCATTTATTCATGTTTGGAATGTCATACTTCATCTCTAAATATCCAGGTTCGACCATCCTTCTTTTATAGCCTTCCCTGATCCTCTAACCAGAGTACTATTTATCGTTCTTCTGAATCAGAAAACTCTCCATTAGTATTTCTCTTACACTGATATCACAGTCTGCCTGAAATATTTGTGCACATGTCTTACTTTATCCACTACCTTGTAAGCTCACTGAGAGCAGAGGCTGTGGACTTGAGTCTAGTTCAGTGTCTGTATACACACCATTGCACAGAGTGGCTGTTCCTATACATATTGTGTAGCAGAATTTCCTGTAGGGCTTATTAAAACACAGACTACTGGACCATCCCACCAAAGCTTTTGAGTCAGTAGGTCTGGAAAAGGGCCTGAGAATTTGCACGTCTATCAAGTTCTCTGGTGATGCTGATGCTGCTGTTCCAGGAACCACAATTTGAGAACCACTAGCACAGAGAGAGTGAAAGCTTCCAGGAGCAATTGTATTTTCTACCCTTTAAATGCCACAAAACTTTGAATAAGTAGACAGACTTTCTGAGCCCCAAGTTCTTCATGTGTAAAAATAAAATCATGATACCACTAGTTCTACATACATCAAGGATAGTTGTCAAAATCAATCGCTAAAAATATGTAGAACACCATATAAATAAATGTGGAGTAAATCAAAATAGTTTAAAGCCATCCACCTAGGAAAGCCAAACCCATTTTGGTGATATTTTTCCCAGTGCCCCTTTCTTCTTACTTCAGATTATGCTTTTGAGTCTATTTTCCAATGAAATAATCACCTCCCTTTTCTTATGTAGAGGTTCATCTGTAAAAAGTGCTGAATGAGCCCAGTGCTACATTCATGATCAGATGCAGTGAATATATTTCAGAAATCCTCCACTTGGGTCTGTTTGCAAAGTGCACATGGAAGCAATTTGGCCCATCAGTTGAAAAATTCCCTTCATTGGAAATAAATGACTTGGTTCATTCCACATGAGTCCATGAAATTCAGGGTTGGTACTAGGTTGAGACCAGTTTGCCTCAGAGGAAAAACTTAAGGGAGTGCTAAAGAACTGGGTAGTCAAGATAAATGATATTTAAAAAAAATAAATATTAATGCCAAAATCCATGATGAAGGGGAAAATCTTCATGACAGTGGATTTGGTGATGATTTCTTCGGTCTGACACCAAAAGCACAGGCAACAAAAGAAAAAATAGATAAATTAGACTGCATCAGAATTAAAAACTTCTGTGCATTAAAGGACACAGTTAACAGAGTGAAAAGGCAACTCAGAGAATGGGAGAAAATATTTGTAAATCATATACGTGATATGGGGTTAATATACAGAATATATAAAGAACTACTACAACTCAATAACAAAAAACAAACAACCCTGTTAAAAAATGGGCAAAGGACTTCAGTAGACATTTCTCCAAAGAAGATATACAAATGACCAGTAAGCACATGAAAAGATGCTCAACATCACTAATCATCAGAGAAATGCAAATCAAAACCACAATGAGATACCACTTCACATCCATGAGGAGGGCTATTATATTTAAAAAACCAACAAAGAGAAAATGACAAGTGTTGGCAAGGATGTGAAGAAATTAGAACTCTTGTGCACTGCTCGTGGGAATGTAAAATGGTACAGATTCTATGGAAAATAGTATGGCAGTTCCTTAAAAAATTAAACATACAATTACCATATGATCTAACAATTACACTTTTAGGTAAATACCCAAAAGAACTGAAATCAGAGACTCAGATATTGTACACCCATGTTCATAGCAGCATTATTTATAATAGCCAAAAGGTGGAAGCAACCCAAGTGTCATCAATGGATGAATGGATAAACAAAATGTGGTACATACATACAATGGAATATTATTCAACCTTAAAAAGGAAATAAATTCTGACACATACTACAACATGGATGAACCTTGAGGACATTACACTAAGTGAAATATGCCAGTCACAAAAAGACAAATGCTGCAGGATTCCACTTACATGCAGTACCCAAAGTAATCAAATTCAGAAACAGAAAGTAGAATGGTGGCTGCCAGGAGCTGGGGGGAGGGGGACATGAGAAGTAGTTGTTTGATGGTTGCAGTTTCAGTTCAGGAAGATGAAAAACTTCTGAAGACTAGTTGAACAACAATGTGAATGTACTTAATATTACTGAGCTATACACTTAAAAGTGGTTAAGATGGTAAATTTTGTTGTGTGTATTACCACAATTTTTAAAAAATAGCTAAAAAAAATTCATGATGAACAAAGTATCAAACTGTTTAATAAAGGCAGGATCAGTATAAATTTTTGAGAAGTTGTCTGCTTCTGTAGTTAAGAGATCAACTGAACATACAGATCTTTTCTTGTTTTCCACGAATTGGTGAATGGTGTCCTAGTGCCTTGTGAAATGATTCCCCATCATTTTTGCTTTATCAGGAATGGACATGTTTGATGTTTGCAAGGAACCCTTGCATTTTTAAAACTTTCATTTGTTCTGCTTATGAGTGCACGGGGATCTGAAAGCTTAAAGGGCTGTGTAATGATTCATCAATAGTTATAAATCTTGTAAGGAACAAAAAATTCTCACTGTTGATCTATAAGTGCTCTGATTATTATTCAAATATTAATCTTTATAATGATAAACAGCATAGTCTAGTCTCAGTGCACTTCAATAAGCTCATTTAAAAATCCTCACTACTCTTCTTAAACATAGTACTTAAGCGTCATCACAAATTTTCTGATGGAAAAATAAAGGACAGATAGGACACTTAAGCTAAGTACCCATGGTTCTGCTAATCAGAGGACGCATTGAGAAAGAGCAGGAAAATCTTCACGGTGTTCAGAGCTGGGCTCTGGCGCCTCAACCATGGCATCTAGTGAAAACGATGACAGGATTTAGAAATGGAATATAGATTCCCAGTCCTCAGTCTCAGTTCCTGGTATGCAGTTCCATTGGTTCCAAGTGAAACCACAGGAAAGCAAGTGAGATTATAATTCGGAATTTAGTTCACGCAGTTCAAAATAACTTTAAGTAATGGGGATCATATCAGCCTCAAGAATCCGAAAGTGATGTGATGAATGTGTTCTATAACTTTTTTTTAAAAAAAACAAAGCTCCAAGAGCAATCTGAATTATGTATCCTATTTTATTTCTCACTGGTAAACACAGACATTGAAATGTATATCCAGGGCCTTTTAGGAATACAAAGTAAAAGCAATGTCATGTATTATGCTTCAGCAGGTAATTCAGCATTTTAGGATTAGCCAAGAGATTTATCAAGCAAGCTCCAAGGGAAGCAGAGTTCAAGTCCGGGCTCATCAATAATACATAAACAAACTGAACAATTAGGTACAAAGTGGCTATCTTGTCAGACGACTTATTAGCCGATAAATGATACACTCACTCGCTGCCTTGAGTACAGAAAGAAAAGACATATTAAGACAGAAAAGGGCTGAATAAAAGAGAGAGAAGAGGCCTGGCACTGCCTAACCTCCCCGCAGCCCTCCGCTTCATTCCTGTGTCATCCTGCTGTGAAGTAAGGCCTGGGTGTTAACATGTAAAGGTGAATGAAGCTTAAATTAGGAGCCTCAACTCTGAATTTCACTGCTCTTTAAGCAGCCTAGAGCTCGACTTCAATGTTTGCACACGTTTTAGAGAAACTGTGGACAGGCTGGGAGTCCAGAAGAGTTTCGCTTTCTGTGGGGGTTAGGTTCTGAAGTGAGTGCCTCAGGCAGAAATTAGGGATAGTCAAATGACCCTAGAAAATCCCTAATGTTGCCCTCAAGTTTGTGACACACACTGTTCAAGCAGGAAGGCAACTCAGCCCTTCCCCAAGTGTTCCAGATGCCCGTGTCATCCGAGGACCAGAGCAAGTGGGGCACTTGCACTATAGGGCTGTGGGTAGTGGAATGTCAATCATCACACACCAACCCTTGTCTCGGCACAATGAAGGGGAAGGCCGAAGGACGGGGGGCAAATGCTGGACCACAGACGCTACCCCCTCAGAGGAGGAATGGTGCGCTAGGGAGTTCGTCCATGTTTTGCCTCCTCAAGACTGTGGATTGCACAAGTACCAATTTTGAGATTACATTATAAACCACTGAAATGTGAAAAAGTGGAAAAATCTGTGGAAAAAAGTGAAAAAAATAATAAAATTAATTGATTGCCTAATTCTGTTAAAGCTAGAAGGGTCTTTGAAAATCTGAGGTGGGGTGGGGCATTGGTATTCAGTTCTAAATCAGTTTTAAAGTAAATGACACATAGAGTCAGAATTATCCTTGACAGCTCAGCCTCTAAGTTGGTGCCCAATGAAGTAGTTGGCTTGTGTTTAGCCACTGTGGGGTACTTGGCAAGTATTTTTAACCAGCAGGATCTTCATCAGCTCAGTGCCAGGTTCACATTATCAGAGGCACCGGAAGTGATGTCGGCAGAAAGGACGGCAAATATAGATCCTTTAAGTCATGCACACTCTGGGTGGGTCCTCCACCCTAAAGTGCTATGCAGACTTCTGCTCTACAATTGAAACTCTTCCTTTTAAAGACATCGGAATTAAGGCTCAGAGAAAAGAACTTGGGCCAAATCACACAACTAGTTAGAAGTAATGCAGGAATCCCAACCCAGGTCTTCTGAACCCCCACAGCTTAGGGGTTCAATATCACTACGCAGTTTGACTAGTAACATCAGGTAAGAGCAAAGTTTAGGGGAAGAGACACTATCTAAAGGTATACATTGGATGAATATGATCTGGAACTTCAAATGATGAACTAAAGTATCAATTTCATCATTGCAAAGCCTGAAATGAGGCAATTATAAAGAAATGAGACAACTTTAAAAACCCAAATGAATGAGTCAAAGGCTACCAAAGAAATATGAGTGTTTGTGAATAAAAGTAGGTTTCGAACAATTGATTTATTCATTTAAGTCAGCCCCATAAACTACGGCCATGGACCAAATCTGGCTTGCCACCTCTTTTTATAAATAAAGTTTTATGGGAACAGCCATGTTCCTTTATTTACATATTGCTATGGCTGCTGTTGTACTACAACCAAATAGTCAAGTAATTGTGACAGAGACTGTCTGGCCTGCAAAGCCAAAAATATTTACTATCTGGTCCTTTACAGGAAAAGCATGCTAAGTCATGATGAAACTAGGACAGATTTAAAAGTGTCATTCACCAGTCATATTTGTTAATCCATATGGGCAATTCAGAAACTGTGTCTCACAAAACTAAGTCTTTTGGATGTTAAGAATTATTCTGTAAAAATGGCTTCAATGGACCAACAAGTTGGGGAAAGGATGGGAAAATGATTTAAAAAAAAAAAAAAGCTTGCTATGGGACCTCTCAGTCTTCAATATACCAATATGCACCGGGAGTCTCCAGGCTGAGGTAAGGGGTGTTATTTTATGCAATACTTCCCAAACTCATCGACCAGTGGTATACACACCTAGAGCTGAGCCAGTGGTTTCAGGATCATCTGGTTGGTCCTCTACTCCAGCTGTGAGGCCAACAGAAAGAAGTAAAGGAGGGCAAAATTGCCAAGACTGGGAGGAAGTCAGTTGTTTCCTCAGTGGCTCACCAGATTCTTTATATGCAAGACAAAAATAATCAAACTGTTCTGCTCTGAGAGTTTAGCAGAGATCAACTCACTATTACAAAGCCTTAGAAAATATAAACTCTTTTAGCTAAGCTTAGCACATGGTGTAATAAAGTGCCCTTCTCAGCATAAACCCACGTCTCCTGAGAGACCAAATGAGTATTGAGAGGCAGGGTGAGAGCAGGGAGCGTCCCTCTGTGCAACAATGTGCCCAGTATTTATAATTTTTTTTTAGCAGCTTTACACATTTTGCCTCTAGTGTTTTGTTCCCATTAAATATGAGCTAAATGTCTGCTTGAGTAATTGTTTCTCCTTTGGTGTTAACAAAAGAACATATGCTATTTCACTTGCATCTCATTAAGTTCTTCAAATATTAGAGTTGTAGCAGACTTGGTATTTCTACAGAAAACAACTAAGCATATTCCCATAGTTATATTTGACAATGTGTTAGTTATTAATATAAATTATTTTCAAATGAAATGTTCTATGACCACTGTTCCTTTTGAGCTCAGAAGGGTGCAAGTATGTCATGCCTAGCATGCTCATAACCAAAGCCCCTACTCACGACACCATCCCCTTTGACCCCAGCCCAAGGAGATGGGTTGGTCCACAGGAGCCCTGTCTACACTTCATGACAACCACACCTGTTTGATCCAGAATTGAGGCCAGACACAGGCTGGCCAATCAGATTCCCTCCAGAGACACAAAGTCCTCAGAGCTGAGTCCCAACAGCGGCAGTGTTCCACTGGGGGATCCCTAAGTGCCCGTGGTTCTAACTTACCCAGCCCTCATGCAACGCTTACTGGGTCCCACTGTCCCAAGCTCTTTCAGATACTACCTCTTTTAATTCACATAGCCGTGCTCTAAGGTGGGTATTATTATTACCTCCATTTTTCAAGTGGGGAAACTGAGGCACAGAGCAGGTAAAGAACTGGCCTATGATCATACAGCTAGCAAGCTGAAGAGCTGGGATATGAACTCAGACAAGGTTTGGCTCTAGAGTCTGTGCTTTCAACGCACTGTGATGGGCTCAAGTTTCCGTTGTCTTTCTGAAGCTTGGTTTTTCAATTCCTGCATTCCATGAAATACTCCAGTATCCTAAATTTTTCATTTTGCTTAAGTGAGCCAGAGTTGGTTTCTGTTACTTGCAACCAAAATAAACTTAAGAGGAGAAAGCACTCCTTTCTTTTCTCAATGAGATTTCCTCCACAAACCATATTTGAAGTATACTTAAGTCACCATCAGTTTCCACCACCAATGCCACAATTCTACATGCAGAAGTAATGTTGAACAGCAAAGATGGGGTGGGAGGGCTGGGACACGAGAGTGGGGCAGAAGAAGGATGCAGACTTGCAGGCACTTGCTGCCAATCGTTAAACGTACGCCTTTTCACAGCTCCCTTGTCAAAAGCTCTTTTGTGTTGTTAAGTAGGCGAGCCTGTGACCAAGCCCAGTGATGCTGGCGCTCACCTGCCTGGGCACTAGGGGGCATCTTCCCATCTTCCACCCACCCCTCCTGAAGTGTGGACCACAGTTAAACTAAATGTGTCCCGTAGCAATATCCTATAGAGCAAAAGGTAGTTTGTTTCTCTAGCTCCTCAAAGACCATTCCTTGGTCCAGAGACTTTTATTTTGTTTTTAATTTAACAGTTACTGTGCACTTACAAAACTGAGCATTTTTCTAAGTGCTTTACCTGTATTAACTCTTGTAAGCCCCACAAGAATCATATGAAATTTTACAGATGAGGAAAACTGAGGCAGAAAGTAAGTGTGCAGCTGGGATCAAGGTCGGGCAGTGGGTCCCAGAGCTGATATGATCACACTGACTGTGTAAGAAGACACAACCCTGCTGTCCCATACCACGGTGGGTGAAGATAACCAGGAAAACGTGCTGACAAACAGCAATTGTGATTCTGATAAGAACAGTTTATAATTGTGCAGTCCAAATTATCCTATTTAATGAAGCTGAAGAAAATTCCTCATTTAGGATACGATTAACAAGAAAATTAAGCATTGGCCTTCAAGCTAGAAAAGAGAGTGAATCGCGTTCTTCTTCAAGCATTAGAGGAAGTCTGATTTTCCAAAGTGACAGAGCTATCTAGGAAAACCCAACAGTGCCTATACAAACCCCGAACGTACAGTATTAAAAGGAAAAACTATAGTAAGTTCTAGGGGAGGAAATTGTTACTCAGGATATCATCCTGATTACTTCTCAGAACCTGATCACTTCCGTCCTCAACACTTCTTTTGCACCGTGAATGTCTACATAAAAAGCCTATCTTCTTAAAAAGTAAATCTTCTCCAACAGGCATTTACTCTCTGTATTAGTAACATCAAACATAAATGAGATTTAGGACTTTAAAAATTATTTCAAAGAAACATGCTCGATACTACTCAGACTTGCTCCAAATTTCCTTGTTTTGTGAGAGAGTTTTATCTCTAGCAATGAATTAATCTTCAAAAAGGCCCATACCACGTAGATGTTACAAACACATACTTGTGGAGAAAGTGTATCTTGGGGCCATAAGGCAGGTTAATGCTCTTTCAGACAACCATTAGTGGGAGCAGCAGGATTTACAGAATCTCCCCGTGCTGTCAAGCGGCCCCAGCTATCACTGCCCGGATCTCGGCGTTGGCAGGGCTGCCGGCAGGATGGAGATGCTAGAGTTCTCGTTACACTAGTTGTACCTGGCAGGCCGTGCTGGGTCTGTGCAAAGATAAAATGAGAAGTCCCTGAGCCACCGCAGGCTATCTGTCTCTGCTGCACATGCTGCTGGCTGTGACTTTGTAGCTTACGTAAAATCTGTTGTTTTCTGAAATGGATTGAAAGCAAGGCAAAGAATGGCAAGCAGAGACGGCAACCGAGAGAGAAGTTAAAACACAGAGGCTCAAATCTAAAAGAATTCTGATGGGTGAGTTGCTTAGTGGTTGACTGGCAGCCGGGAGGCAGCCACAGCATTTTTTCCTTTCTGTCTTGGTCAGTCAATGTACACGAATGTTGGCTACAGGTGGAAACAGATCAGTGTTTTCAAAAACGAAAATACCATAATACTGTACAGATTTTTCTCTTCCTTATATTGGCACAGGATGTCTGTCTGCTTCAGCAGTATATAAACTATTTACATCCACATATTTCAGAATGAATTTTTGCTTTTAAAAATCACGTGCACATTTTAGGTGCCCGGCAATATTTTGGGGTAACAAACTCCTTCCTTCTCCTGCATGGATTCATGGTCAGTTATACTCTGTCATCTTCTGAACTTACTGTAAGAATCTTTAGCACTAGCCTTCTATAGAGAACAGTGGTCACTTCCTCTCACGAAAGAAAACATCCACATCGCATTCAATCATACATATTGAAGTTACAAACGACTCTTCACTAAGCAAAAGCTGCATTTTTAGAATTAAACATTACTCAACTTTTTTGAAGCCAACTAAATAGAACTCTTGTCACTGTTAAATTGGCTCAACATTTTTCACACCAATTCTTTACTTAAAAATTAAAGTTTGAATATGGAAACTTGATACAAATGTAAAGAAATTATCTTTCTCTAACTGTGAGTGTTTATTTGCTGACTTTATTGTCGCATATGTAAAGATATTTTCATTTTGTAAGATTCTAACAATGGAAGTTAGAATGGGCTCTCCCTGGACACCCAAGTGAAAAAAGAAGTCAGAGAACAGGGAGAGCGGGACGACCTGGGATCCTTGTCAGCAAAGGCTCAGGTGGTCACTGGGCTTGATAAAGCCTGGCACCTCTTAGATGGGTGGAGAATGGAGGTGCAACTAAGACAGACAGCACGAGCTCAGTCAACGGCCTGGAACCTGAACCAGGAGGAGTCACTTGTCTTGCTCTAGGGGTTGACAGAATAGTATGGGACTTCCTAGCAAGGAGGACTCTGGAATTTCTATATATGCGGGGTCTAGAGTCATTGTCTTGAGCTACACTTTCATAGCAAATACACTGCTTTAATTGAGGATAGGTTTCATTCGGGGGAGATGGGAGTGCATGGCCAGGATATTTCTGGCTATAGCCTCTTCAAGAGGCCTACTGACTTTGATGAATACTAGTGAAGTTCCCAAGGAATGGCAGAAGGAGGAACCTGTCAGATAAGCACAGGATGTTCCAAAGCCCAGGCTAGGAGTCGTTGGGCCAGATGGGAAAATGTCTTTCTCATCCATAGGTGCAGAAACAGCAAAGCTTTCCATGGAAAGATAATGAATGCATTGAGACAGAGTTTCTTCTGAGAGGAATGAAAATAGTGATAACACCCAGGGGTAAGACCAAGACGGGGTTCTGGAGCTGACTGAGCATTTTGTTTCAGTCATGCCATTTAGTGTTAAAGCCACTGGACAGGGTTAAGGGAAGGGAGGTAAGGCTCATCTGAATATATTCCTCTAAATCTAAGATCACAGACCTTCACTCTTGAGTCATTAATTTTGTACTTTCATATAATTTGCATCCTCAATTTACCTGTAGAGTCTTTCTGGGAAATTCTAGAATCTTCTATGATGACCTAATGGGAAAAACATCTTACCACATTTTAGAATACAGAGATCAGCATTCCCCACTTGGCTGGGTGACCAGTTACCATGGTAGTGTAATATATGGTCTAAGTATAGACTTTGTGAAATGTTCTACCTATGGAAAAAGTTTTCAAAAATAGAACACAGCCTGTTGTAACCTAGATCCACAACATTTTCCTGTCAGTATTTATCAGGGGTTTCTAGAGACCTGAGCCAAATCTAGAACAGCCAGAAAGCAAAAGGTGGATAACTGGAAATGGCCTTCTTTCTTGGTCAGTCCTTCCATGAAGGACCACGAGAACTTATAAATTTTCAGTAATATATAGACTTTAGAATAGAAAAGTCTGCGTTTCTGGTGGAAGCTCAATTGAGGGGTATGGCAGTGCCTGAGAGGAGAAGGACTCAGAAATAATCACTGATTGTTGTGATGAGAGAAGTAGAGATGAATCCATTCAAATTTGCATAATGAGAGAATGAATAGAACAGACGCGCACACACACTTCCATTAAAAATATCAGTAAAGTCATATATCTATATTTAGACTGTAGCTTTCAAAATACGAAGGTTTTTTTTTGTTTTTCAATTTTAGAAAAGATTAAATCTCCTAGGCCTGTTGGAAACTGTAAGTCCCTCTGATAGAAAAGTCTTATTGTCTGGAATGCTGACTTATTTTCATGGCATGACTGCTAACTCCCTACTGCTAACCTCTAAGTACACTCGGTGGCACAAGTTCTATGGTAGAATTGTGTTACAGAGAAAAGAGGATGCATGTAAAGTAAGGCCACACAATTTAAAATGTATATTAAATCAAACAAAAGTTCGAAAATACTTCCTAATCTTTCAGAGATGACCTGATACTCAGTTGTTTCAGAGAAAGCTGTTGGCTTCTCTCTCCTCTTGATCTGACTTTCATTTCTATACAGGTAACAAATCGCTCCAGAGGAGCAGCCAGCCTGTTCAGGGGTGGGATAGGGCTGCTGTCCTGAAGACTATAAGAGCTGACAGCTCTTTATTACCTTCTGGTCACTTCAGTCAGCTTCTTTCTATAGTTCTACCCTCTTCCATATCACTATCCCTTCCAAGCATTGTACGTACCTCCTTACTGCTTTGTGTACATCACAGTAAGAGTCAATAAATTACACAACTGTCTGCCCTACTATGAGCTCCTCAGTGGCAGAGAAGACATCTTTATTTATATATATTCAACTTAATAAATAAAGCTTATTTCAATTTTTTAATCTTTCATCACCAGTATCATCACCATCAATATCATGCACCACTAACTTTACTTAAACTTCACTTGAGGAATAATTGATATGATAATGGAGATACAGATCTAAGAGTACAACCTTTATTACAAATCCCAATTTATCCCCTAATATGACATTTTTCTTTGTATTTCATAAGCTAAATACCAACAAGTAGCTCCTTCATAATATAGAGGCTAGGGATTTATTTCCCAAAGGCAAAATTTCCAAAGACACAATGAGTTTTATGAATTTCTGCTTAGGGGTTGCAAATTTCTTCTGATTTTACTCTTAAGATGAACTACAATGCTCTAAAAAGCAAAATAAAGATTGCAAAAAAATAATCATCTTGCTTCATTTTAATGTCAGAATGAATATTATTATTTATATCACATTGAGCTAATACACAGTGTAAATAGGTACTGTTTATCAAGATCTCATCACTCCTCTGGAAAACACATATGTCTGAAAATGCATGATTTGAACAAAAAAGCTGGAAATACACTCAAAAGTGATTACCTCCAAAATAGAAAAATAAATGTGTTCATTTTATGTTGTAAAAATACGGTGAATTGGAGGAGAGAAATTAGACCCATCTCGTCATATACTGGTCATCTTTTCCATCATGAAAAATGTACTATACTTGAGCATTTTGTACCTCAGTGACTGATGTGGTTGCTTGAACGAATCTTTACCAACAGGTAAAATATCATTTCGATTACTTTGTGCCATTTCAAAACTGAGGTGACTCACTCAGTAATGAGATAGAGTAAAAAGCAGTTGTTTTTAGTGGGTTTTTCCTGGGGCTGGGAATCATTTTAATTTACTTGTCCCAGATGCCACATTTCATCTAGTTGGTATTCCCTCCGTTACTGGGCCTGTTCTCCCCTTACTCAATAAATATGGAAATCTATTCCTCGTCCAGTTTGAACATTGTAATTTTTATAGCAGTTTTACTCTTTCTGACAAGCATATTTCCACTCTCCTTTCAGTCCTGGAGAATGTAAAGAAATGCACTCTTTCCTGAAAATGCTCTGCATGTGTAAAACATATTTCAGGGTTCAAATTTTCTACATGTGTTGTTTAATTAATATTTACAACAAAGGCCTCACAATGTTCTCCCATGCAAAGAAGCTAAGCAGAGATTCAGAGTGTGGAGTGACTGGGCCAGGTCTGGCTGGGGCCAAGTCCAATTTCAAGGGTCTCATTTCTGAGGAGTATCAAGCCCCCATCACAGAATCATCAAGGTTCCAGTCCTCCACACAGATTAGATTATAACCATTTCCTTTTCTTTCAGTCCTTTCTGGAAAAAGGCAAGTTATTACAAAGAAGCAAATAAGTAACCAAGTAACTTAATAATGAAGGAAAAAATAAATTAGGTCAATGCCCCTTTCCTATAACTTTAATCCACTTCTTTGTGTCCTTGAATACTCGACAGTCTCCTTTTCCTGTACCTTGATATTTTGGATACTTCTAGTACTGAACTATATCAGTGAGCTCTACTTGAGAAAAACAAGAAATGAAAAATATTTATTTTTATAGGCAAATTACAGCTACATTTATCCCCATTAGAAAACTATTCTTTGTTTAATAAAAACAACAATGAAATAGTCATAGCAACTTCTTTTGAAAGGACCCTGATACTTGAGTTTCAGTTGACGAGGTGTTTGGGTTTGCTGGAATTAGCTGAAGGCTTAGCCAGTTATGCAATGACTGTACCTATAGTTCCCCACTTAAGCCTCCTCAATAGAGACTTGCCTCTAGAGCTCTCTTTCAGACTCACATAGCTGTGGTGGTTAATTGCTGCCTAAGTATTTTTAGAAATGCGCCACTATATGAAACACACATCTTCAGACTAGTAACCAGAACCAGACAGACTGACCCCTCTGTCAGCACACTCTGAAAGAGGCCTTATAAAAATACAAAGGTAAGACTATCTCCAATGCAAAATAAGCCTAAAGGAGACACAGCCTTTTCCCCCAAACATTCACAGTAGAAATCTGAAAGCTGCAGGAATCCACGAGAAAAGGTAGATATTTATAAGTAGATTTGATGAGAATTATAACAAGTGGAGGGCTGCTTTAAAAGTTATTGTTGAGATGTGAGCAGCTTAGAGAGCAGAAGTAAGCAAAACTAAAGCTAGGCTAGAGACTGGTGGATTAAGACATGAACCAATAGTTTGGTCGAACAACCTCTGGACCCAATTTAAGTGCATTTGTGCCTGGGGACTACGACTTTGATGAGTCTTTTACTTCTGAAGACTTTCGCGGCCTCAAGGCATCAGAGCCACAGATTTCCATCCCATCCAACTGGAACAGCTATATTCATCAGCCTGCCAAGTGCTGAAGGACATCAGGGTCAATGAGTTAGTTACTCCCCTGTTCCACTTAAGAATTGTGTTTGTAGATCATTATTTGACAAGATCTTCCTGAGCATGTAGGGTATCTTAAACATAAAGGTTCGAAGTCACAGCCAACAAATAATCAAACCAATATTTTACTAGTAACTTCTTACTTTTGACCCTGCATCAAGTATACATTTAAAATATACATATTATTTAGAACAGTATTATAAATTTGGAAGTTGCTTATTCTTAGGTCATTAATATTACATAAATGCTCAGACTATAACATCAGATATAAAATTTTGGTCATATTAATATATGATACTCAATGGTGAATATGTACAAAATAATTTAATATGAGGAAGAGAATTAACCTTGACTCAATAAAAATATACAGTAAGATTTGAAAACTGTTTTAATTATTAATCAGCAGCAGCCTAAAAGGTGTATCTGGTCCCCAAACAATAATTAGGAATCAAAATTCACTGCCTACAAGGATTCTGTTAGCTGAATAGTCAATTCAGAAAGTTTTCCTATTCTGAATATGAAAGTCTAAAGGTTGAACTTGATCTCAAACAGTAGGATAGTCTGAATGCAAAAAATTAGGTGAGTTTCCTAAATCCTGTGAATCCTTCCAAGAGAGTGCACTCCAAAATTGCCAGTTACTAATTCATTTTATTAATTCAGCTCAATCTGTTGCTTCCTAGAGCTACCAAATGTTTTCTTTGGCATCATGTTTATAATCAAAATGTTTGCTTTAAAATTAAAACATTTGTTTTGGTGACATGAGTTTCCAAGAGCAGCTGAACCTTCCCAATAATTGAAACAGAACTAAATTCAAATTGCTATAGAGAATTTCTGCAACTCTCATTGGTAATCAGATTAGCATAAAAGGAAAACAAAATATTTTTACTTTTGAGATTAGAGCCATGATTGAAAATAACTGACTTAAAGACAATACAAGTGGCCAGTTCATTAAAAATGAACCTGACGAAGAAGTCCATAAACAAATGAAAGCTGAATTCTTTATCTTTGGAACATCAGTAAATAATTTCAGGAAGAGATAAGAAATTAAAACACTATGACCAGAAAAAGGAAGTTAAGTCCCAGGATGGTATAGCAAGTCAGAAGAGGAAAAAAAAGAAACTGAGAGACAAAGTCGACAAAGTTTCTGAAAACTGAAAAACAGGAGTTGAAAGGGTTGTCAAGACTATTGTGGAAATACTGTAGACTCTGAGGAGGAAAGAAAAAAAGATGTGGAATTGTGGGATCTGTGACTGTCTAGGACACACTCTGATATAAAATAAAAAATAAACATGAGGTTTGATCACTTAAGAATGCTAGTAGAGAGGACACAATTGAAAGAGAGGGATTCATGGGTTTCTACAGCAGGACTACCTTCGTCTATGTCTGACAAAGACAGGCAGAGCAAATCACTGAAGGCAGAGGCATCATAGACATAATGGCATGGTGATATAGTTTTTTAGAAGGAGGTATGGGAAGCTATCAAGTCAGATTCACAACGTGGCTCTAGGGGATTTCTAGAGAAAATTAGATTTATTAACTTGTGAGTTTCTATCACATCATGAGAGGAAGAAGAGATAGCCAAGCCATTTTGTAAGATCCATGTAGGAACTTAAATCAAGTAGACACAAGAGGGGCTGAATTTGGTATTAAAATTCAGATTTAAAACTTAAAATAATATAAAAGTATTTTTCTTTGGAATTTTGCAAGCCCAGGAATCAAGACAAGAAGACCAAGGGAAATTAGGAATCTGGATATTTAGTTAAAATACTAAGATATATATATATATATATATATTTTTTTTTTTAACACAATTGGGTACCCTTTTAAAATATGTCAAGAATTTGATCTAAAAAGATCCACTATATACAGGATAAAAGAGTAGGAAATCCTTTGGAGGAAATGAAAAGAATGGATGTGTATATTCAGTTCTTACAGATAATAGCTGAGAGGGTTATAAAATAAAGCTAAATCAAATTGATTGGCAGCAAGGGAAAAGCGATATTAAAGAGAAGTGATAAGAGAGGAAACTCACGTCTATGGTGATACACTCTAGAAATAATAAAGTAATTATAGTGAAGACACTATGGGAATACCCAGCGTGTACAAAGGAGATGCTAGAGGCTACATGAATATTATTTAAAGTTCATTGGAAACAATGAGCTGGATGCTATAGAAAAATGCAATTAGATATTGTCTTATGTGCTGGATTTATAACTGAGCCAGAGTTTTTCATTATATATATCTTTTAGAGCAGCCCAATGGTAACAGAATTTTCTTGTGTTTAGACACAGCACTCAGTTCAGATGGAGAATCTTTTAATTCCACTACTGGTCTGTATAATTAACTTGATTCAAATTATTTAGCATTGTTACTTGCTCTAGATCAGGATTGCCCTGACTCTTTTAGTATAGTTGTGTATAGAAATTGAGTTCAAGACTTCTGTAATGTTTGACATTTGTGTGGTGATATGATAGCAGGAATCAGAAATACACATGCACATACACACATGAAAGAAATCAAAACTTCACTGCAAAGGAAATTTTCTTTCTGTCATTGTAAAAATTCAGGACACTGAGAAAAATACTGAAATAATTCAAGAACTGAAATTCAAACCAGGCAATTCAATTATGAAATTTAAAAGTGCTTTCTTATCTCATTTGGGTGTGTCTTTCTATCTGTCTTCCCACTAATCTATCTAGATTCTTTAAACTAGAAGGAGAATATGGACTTGTAATAGAATTATGAGAGCAAGCTTAGTACAACTGGTAATTACTGTAGTCTCTGCCACAGTAGCAATCTCTATCACAGTCTCCAAGCAGAAGTGAGTCAGTGAAACATCTACAAGAGCCAAGGTCACTCTTTATCTGCCTCAATTTATTCACCTCCCATGTGACATAAAGGACTTGCCCAGGTTCCTCGTGTTTAGACTGAGTATATCAAGGTTACAGCCTTTCAGATGTAGACTATGACGTTCATACATCAAAGCAGCAGCAAGAGCCACCTGATGGTTGTTTCCATCTTTCCTCTTCTGATTCTATACTAATAGTTTTCTTGACTTAAGTAATGCTAAATATTTGTGGTTCAATCTCCCTTACTTCTACCTAACACATACTTCCCACCCCCATCCTAAAAAATTGCACTCAGAAACAGGCCAACATCTAATGATGGGAAAAGTGACTCTAGCAACTCAGTGCAATCACCAGGACCTGAAGTGACAGGACTGAACAAAATTGAGAACATGGTATTTTGTGCCTTATCAGTTATATGAGCATACAAGGATGCAAATAAGTTGCAGCTGTGAGTTTTAATGACCTGAGTTTGAAGATAAAAATAAGGATTTCTAGAGACAGGGATCTGTTAATAAAACAAAACAAAGAGAATTCCGAAATTTTTTATCATATTCAAGAAGTAAGAAATAGCTATAAGGTCAGTCAGGTGACAAAATGATACACATTGCACTGTTAGTTGTAAACACACACACACACACACAAACCTAATCAAGAGACCGGGAAAAATAAGTGATAAAATACTCATAGTAGAATTACTGTGTCTTATGAATAAGCAGGCTATGGCAACTTTCCCTTTACCAATGAAAATGTCTCTCCATTGTCAAGAAGCACCTTGTCAATAGTACAATTTAAAATACTGAAATATTTTACTTGAAAATGCAGGCATATAATAAAATGAAACTCCAATATTTTACAATATCTTCTAATCATTTAACATGTATATAATATGACCAGGTGAATAAAAATTATAGTGCTTTTCTTTTGTTTTATAAGTAAAAAGACAAAAAATGGGCAATAAGACAAATATTCTGAAACAGTCTTTCTTACCAGGAATAAGTCAGTCATTAACATTAAGCAGTTTTGTGACAGAATGAATGTATTACAAGTTCAAGTCAACTAAAGCCATTTCTTGATGTTTCAAAATTATCATAAAAGGTGTCTCAGATAAATGAAAAGGGATACAAAGATGTCTATAAATGCTGACAAGGAAAATTTCATTTCCTTACATTTAAGCCTGTGTTTCATTGTGTTTTCAACTGTTTAACTTGAGGCTTCTCAGCTAATTATATTTTGATAAAACTCATGTTTGGTTTCATCTTCTTTCAAAAATAAATGGCTTTGATTCTTTTTTTTTTCCTTTGGTGAGGAAGATTAGCCCTGAGCTAACATCTGTTGCCAATCCTCCTCTTTTTGCTGAGGAAGATTGGCCCTGAGCTAACATCCATGCCCATCTTCCTGCACTTTATATGGGATGCCGCCACAGCATGGCTTGATAAGCGGTGCATAGGTCCGTGCCCAGGATCCGAACCCGCGAACCCTTGGGCTGCCAAAGCAGAGCACGTGAACTTAACCACCACGCCACCAGGCCAGCCTCTTCGATTTACTTTAAATAAACAAAAATCAAACCACCCTTCAAAATATTTTATACAATTACATTTTTTCACAAAAATAGTCACTATTAGTTACTAGGTAACAAAAAATTATTCTATTATTTCAATATTTTTTACCAATAATGACTTGCATGGTTATTATTTTCAGTGCCTTTTTTTTCTATTTGGGTACTATATGTATTCATAAGTTATATTCATTGAAATGTTTTCTTTTTAAAATCTAATTGAAGAAAATGTGCCATCATGATTTGTCAGCTATGAAGTTCTTTATATCCCGCTGTACTCTACCCTCACCTGAAGCCTGGTCTATTCCCAAAGATCTATTACCAATGGGATTTTAATGAGTGACATAAGGAAGAGGGAGCTTACAGTCTCTATGGAAGTTCAGAATTCATGACAATTATGGAAAAGTACAACACAAGATTTTTTTCAACAGTGAAAGGCAGAAAAGAGAAAAAAAAGAATGAATAAAATGTTCGGGTTTTCGGATGTTAAATGATTGAAACAGTTTCTATTTAAATGCAAATTTGACTTTTTAAAAGATGGGACTACCAGTAACTGCACCCTAAATGGTAAAATGAACATCAATTTGAAATATGGGATGAATAAAGTATATGTGGACTTTCTGGGAATAATTTTTTATTATGAAAACCTTGATGCATTTTCCTTTGCTCAATCCATCTTAGACTTTGGACAGCTATGTCTGGGACGAAATGCAAACATTTTTTAATTTGTTTAAGCACAAACATGGTCAGCTCTCTAGAAGCTTCCTTGTTCATTCAAGTCGGATTTCATAAAATAATGATCAACAGTATGATATATGTAAAATACAAGACCAAAACAAGAGTTTAACTGAAGCATTATAATGACCACTAGTCACTATGTGTTTTTTATGATGTTGGGGAAATCACTTTTAAGAAATGGAAATCACTACATTCTATTGATTCAAGAACAGAATCTTCAGACATAAGTCAGCAGAGTTGACACTTTCAAATACATAAAGTGTGACATCTGCTCTTACAAATGCACTATACAGGCTGTAAATCATCAAAGAGAAAAACAGTTCAATGTCATTTCAGCCACCGTAGGCTATGGTTTACAACTGAGAGATAAAAATAGTCGTACTGTCTCTGTGACATCTAAACCACTTTTCTATTGCAGTAGTCCATGTTCTAATTTATCTTTGTGGTTGAATAACACACAATCAATTGTAAGCAACTACTGTAGTTTGATTCGAGTCAACTGCAATTTTCTATAGCTTTATCTTTTCCCCCTCTGAGGTGACTTTTAGTAATATCCACAACACACTATCTCAATTTTTGTGGTTGCTTAAGTATGCCAAGCTTCTAGCTGTCATTCTAAGGGCTAATATATGGCACTAATCTGTGAAACTTATATTTTAAATAAAGTAGAGACATTAAATTAATACTCGTAAGTGTTATAATAATTAAAGACCTATATTCCACTAGGAAAAGAAGTTTTTATTAGACTTAAAGTAAGACCAGAAAGAGTATGTTTTTCATGTAAGACTCCTGGTTCCATCACTTATTAACTATGAAAATTCAAACAAATTATTTAACCTTAGGGAATCAGATAACTCATCTGAAAAATGGGATAAAAATTCCTATCTTTTAGGGGCAGTTTTAAAGATTAAGTGACCCAAGGTAAATACCAAATACAGTGCCAGACATATACTCTAGGCAACATAGTAAATAGTGACTATTATATTAATGTTGAGTTATTTTTTATTATTATCATTGTTGCTATAATAAAATGGAACACTTTTTTGTAGTAAATAGCAATATTTGTTCACTTATTCCAGCACTGAAAGAAATCCAACACAGCAGCCTATACCTGGAATAAGTGTGATTATATTTTGCAAATAGTGCTAATATTTAAAAATTTTCAGAAATTTATTTTGTGTAATCTTAATATGAAAATATCATTATCATAAGTGGTTTTTAAAAATTCTACAACAAAAATGATTACAGCAAGTATTACAACCTAGGTATCCTTTGTTTAAACATATAGAATAGAGCTAAAAGGAAAGTAATATTTTCTATAAATTAGTAACAATTGCTGGCAAATGGGATCCTATACATATTAATAGAGATTTTATCATATTTTTGCATTTGTTAAATAATTACATATTAACAACCTGGAAAAGTCAGAATTATCACAATAAAATATAGTTTTCCAGTAGAATTCGCTATATAAACAGCCATTAATCATCAAATTTCTACATTGTTTTTTTTTAATGAGCATAAAACAATGAGGAAAGACCTGCGAATCAAGTTGGTTTCTGGACAGACAGAGACTTGTTCACTGACAACCTTCTTGGAACGGAGACAGTGTCTTTTCTTTTTCTCCACGGTTCTGCAGGGAAGCTCAAAGCCCAGTCTCCTGGTGACCCCCAACCCCTTGGCTGGTGTTGAAAGAGAACTGCTGTCCTGGGTGGATTTAAAGCTATTAGTTTAGCAGTTCTGATGCATTTTCTTTCTCAAATCTTTTTATTAGTAGAGCAGCACACCCCAGGGTCTGCACTCGTCAGACCAGTATAGGCCCAGCCTTTGGCTGCCCTCCATGCCTCAGTTTGCCAAAGGTGCAGACGGTTCTTGTCTAAAGCACTCCCTGTCATATGTTCGCTTACAGAGACGTTTTGCATGGATTCCAGATCTAATGTTTGAATAAGCAGGGCAATGCATTTCACTTTCATTTGTCAGAAAACAAATGTTTTCTGAACATTCATGTTTTAGACTCATTGTATCCATGCTGCTTTTATTCAGTAAAAGAAAATATTTTACATATAATTCCTAAACCTCTGGTCTTTGCACGCATATGTGGGAACATACACTGTGAGAGTCCCGAGAAAGAACAAAAGAAATCGTTTCAGCAAAACTGGGATGCTGTTCACTAACTCACTAGGTCCCCATCACTGGCTTTTAAAGTAATCTTAAGCCCTGATAGATTTACTTCCTCTTTTGGAAAAGTATCCACTGTGCTACTGTGACAGACGTTTTCATTGGAAGAAGGAGGGGGGTGGTGGGAGGTAGAGAAGGAAAATAAGTTGTAATTAGGTATATGCTTGTATCTTTTTCATCTGAGTCCTGTAATTCTATCCCCATTGTCTAGATAAACTAGATTTGCAAGCTTAGCAAGGACAGGTGTCACTTCCTCTCTATACTTTATATTTCTCCCAAAGGGCCTAAAGAGTATCTCACCCTCTAGTAACATTCATTAAATATTGACTTAATACCAGCAAACCTCCTTTAAACATAATATTTAACTTTGGCCTTATGTACACCACTGGCCTTCAGTTCTTGAGAATAAATGGGATCTTGTTGTGCATAGACCTCCAGACCAAAAAAATAACTCCTGGAGAAAAGAAAACTCCACTTAAATGCAGGTATTTTAGCTGTGTCTTCTTCTTCTTCTTTTTTTTTTTTTTTTGTGAGGAAGATCAGCCCTGAGCTAACATTCGTGCTAATCCTCCTCCTTTTGCTGAAGAAGACCGGCTCTGAGCTAACATCTATTGCCAATCCTCCTCCTTTTTTTTCCCCAAAGCCCCAGTAGATAGTTGTATGTCATAGTTGCACATCCTTCTAGTTGCTGTATGTGGGACGCGGCCTCAGCATGGCCGGAGAAGCGGTGCATCGGTGCACGCCGGGATCCGAACCCGGGCCGCCAGTAGCGGAGCACGCGCACTTCACCGCTAAGCCATGGGGCCTGCCCTTAGTTGTGTGTTCTAATGCTTAAGTTCCAGTTCCCTCATGAAGCCTCCTTCCTAACTCTAGAATGCATAGATTTCCTTCTTTTCTTAACTTCTGTCTGAGTACAGACAGGCATGAGCTCAGTACACACTTGCAGATGGATTGAATCATGTTGGAATCGGGCAGTAAAATCCTGGGCTACAAAGGTTCAGAGAAGCTGGAAGTCCCTCAGCATAGTCCCTGAGCCCGATAGCAGTGCCTCTGCCAGCCCCCGGCATTCTCCCAGTGCCCACAAATCAAACCACTATTTCTCAAATGTTCTCAGAGCTGTCAATCATCACCACTGCTCTGCTGAGAAGTATGGAGTTGTCGTAATTTTTTTCAATTATGCAACCTTTTTTATTATACTCTGTCATTTGACACAGTTCAATGAAATTCTTCTTTCTTGGAAAATTAATTTAACCTACTGGGAATATGTCTAAAATTGGTAGGAAAAAAGAGAAATGGCATCTATAAACAGCAATGTATGAACTTTTCAGCAGAAAGCAATATGTGTAACTTTGTATGTAGAGCATGCGAGCCGTAAACTAGTTCTTAGGGTTTAAGAATGGTACATTCAAAAGTCTAAACGAAGGACCTATGTTCAGAGAAAATATGAAGGGACTCAAATGTTCAGTCAGGGATAGAAATCAATGAAGAAAATTTAAATAATGATATCTGATTAAGGTAACTTGTTTACTACCAAACCATAATTTCAGAAGGAAGGAAATCTATTGTTGAATGAACAATAGAACCTCCTCCAATTCTTTCTGGAAAACTGTGGGGTAATATGAAAAAATAAATGAGTAAACAAATAAAAATAGTGTTGGCATTTTTTGGCAAACTTGATTAATCATTCTTCCCATGAAATTATATCATATGTTGACGTTATTTAAATATTTTCTGAAGATATTAAGCTACATGAGTTATAATGATGCTGACGTATGGGATAATCGACTTTTGGGAAGTTTGTCTAAGAAGCTGGAAGGTTCTCAGCTATGGCACTGATAACCTAATTGAGGAAAAGATTTCCTTCTTAAAAAGACCCTAGTTACCTTCAAATTTGTCATGACTATTTTTCCATGCACTTATCTTTTACCTGCTTTACTTCTACTCAATTTAAATTTGAACTCACGATTGTCTGAACTTTCAAAATACAGAAAGTATGGGGCCAGCCCCTGTGGCATAGCGGTTAAGTGTGCGCGCTCCGCTGCGGTGGCCCAGGGTTCGGATCCCAGGTGCTCACCAATGCACCTCTTGTCGGGCCATGCTGTGGCGGCATCCCATATAAAGTGGAGGAAGATGGGCACGGATGTTAGCTCAGGGCCAGTCTTCCTCAGCAAAAAAAGAAAGAGGAGGATTGGCATCGATGTTAGCTCTGGGCTGATCTTCCTCACACACACAAAAAAAATACAGAAAGTATAGTACACATTTTTTTTCATTTTTATAAATTAAAATTATTTCTTTTTACTCCTCTCAGTTTCTTTCATCAAAGGAAAACAGTTTTAATTGGTGTGATTTCCTATTTTCCTCAAGTCAACTGGTAAAAAACTGGTTAAATTATCTGTGCTTTGCTTGAATGAGAGGACAATGCTACACCCAGATTTATAAGTTATCTTAATTATCCACATTTTGAGGCTAATTTAGTGGTAGAAGGAAATATCTTAAAGAAATTGTACAGGTTTAAATTGCTGCCTGTGTGACAAGATTATTACTAGATAAATAAGTAGTGGGAATTTCCTTGACTGTATCTACCTTTTAATAAAAGAAAAAAAAAAATCTGTGCTCACTCAAACCATGTTCTGTCAGAGGGTCTGTGGAGCTGCTTAGCTGTTCTTATCCACCAGGCCCGTCCTAAACCTTGAAAGGACCAGGGGGCAAGGCGGTCCATGTGGCAGGCCATGTCTAGATTGCTGCTCCTTCATCTGAAGGCAGATCCCTCTATGCAGAAACACATTTCCCGTGACTAAGAGTCATTGCTCTAGAAATCACATGAGATTTAATGATCCGTCCTAAGTCCTGCAGAGTTCAACGGGAAAGACACATTCCAAGAGAAGTCTCTCAAGGTGGTGGCCACCTCAAGGGCAGCCAAATTTCTCATGGTGGCTATGTTGTGACATTTTCCCCTGGAAAACTCATTGGCAAATCACACTGTCAGGTTATAAAGATGGCCTCAAATATGGCCATTGATAAGTTAATTTCTTAATGGAATGGCACATTACAAATATTCAGTTAGCTTGGTTTAAAGCTATAAACAGTGCTTTTTCTTAGGGAGCATGAAGAAAGGAGTGAGGCCAGGAAGATTTCAGTAGATACTATACTCCAGTTCTTTCTTCTGGCTTAAATTTTGTTTAGTTTTTCTTCCCTCCCTCTCTCCAACTCTTTCTCTCTTCCTTCCTCCCTTCCTTTCTCCTTTCCTTCTTCCCTCTCTCCCCTCCTTCCTTCCTATCTCCCTCTCTCCCTTCCTCCTTCTCTCCCTTCCTTCCTTCTTTCCTTCTTCCCTCCATCCTTCCTTCTTTCTTCCTTCCCTCCCACCCTCCTTCTCTCTTTCCTCCTTCCCTCCCTCCTTCCTTTCTCTATTCATTCTTTCCTTCCTTCTTTTCCTCTTCTTAATGAGTATAGCTTCCCAGGAGCATCCATTCTCATCTTCCATCAGGTACTCTCCTGATCCTTCTATTTCCTCTTTTCCTTTCCACCCCCTTCTCTCTTCCACAGTCTACCTTTTTATTTTTCGTTACTTCTTCATGAGACAGAGGATTCTCTTTTAGATCCCTTCCTTTTCCACCACAAGCTCAGGTCACTCTTTCAGAGTAATCAAATAAAAAGTGATCGACTCCCAGTTTTGCACCTTCTGCTGCCATTTAATCTCACCTGCAGCATTGCACCAGCAAAGGGAGATGTGAAATAAGCAAGGAATATGTAAATGAAAAATGTATTTAAAACCCTGACCAGCTGTAAGTAATTTGTAACACAAATTTGGAATAAACATGGGAGAATACCATGTCTTCTTTACATTTGGAATCTTTATTTGATTTGGAAGATTGGGGAGCCATCGAGTTTCTATCAGAATTATACTCTTGACTTTAAAAATGATCTTCAAAGATCATGTCTAAGACACAAAATAGTGTAGAATTTATGAGCATTGGTTCTAGAGCTTGGTCTGGGTTCACGTTCTACTTCTCCCACTTAAGCAGCCATGATATTTTGGGCTGGTACTGAAAATCTGGAAGCCTGAATTTCTTTATGAATAAAGTGAGGATATAAAGAGTACTTAATGAAAGGATTATTGCAAATATTAAATGATACAGTGCAAGTAAAATGCTTAAAAAGTTGCCTTACACTCAAAAAGTAGGTCATAAATATGTTAGCAATGATCGTGACCATCATTATTACTATATTTCAGAAGACCATCATGGAAGAATTTAAAAATTGCAAAAGATAGCTGAAATATTTTAGGTGGGGAGCTGCTCAGAAGATAATATTAAAATATTGCCCGCAATTTTAAGAATGAAGAGGCCAACCAAAACTGAAATGTGAAATTTGCAAAGCTTTTATTTGTAGTTACCTCTTTGCCTGCCATAATCATGCCAGATTCCACCACAGTGCAATGGGTTTGATGGGATTGCAATCTCAGTTGTATTACCTGGTAGCTGTATGAGATTATGAAAGCCATTTAACCTTTCTGAATCTTGGTCCTCATAGCCCTCTCCAACAAAACTGGAATAATACCTACCACATAGTGTGATTGTGAAGATCAACTCATAATATATTTGACAATGCTTTATAATGAGTCAAGTGCTATCATCACCATTCGCTGCACTAAGGGGACACAAGTATATTTCTCCTATAGTCACAACTCCTATTAAAAGCAAATGAGAGTTAAATAAAAGGACCAGCAGGATTTTTGACAAAAAAAAATCATTGTGTATGTCCCCTCCAATGGCCTCCCTGATAAAGTCCAGGCGGCTGGTACGTGTGACCATTTGCATAGCGGAATTACATCGTAACAGTCATGATAATAAGAAAGGGTGTTTCTCATCATTGCTTTCCCAAATGAAATAAAGCCAGTGCCTCTGGGAAAAGAAGTTTGCCTGGATAAAGGAAGAACTCATGGAAAAACCATGAAGCTAATTTCAGATATATTGTATTGTAGATCTCTTTTCACTTGGCTCATGGAACATGTCAGGATTGACAATTACACATAATTTATCTAAAGGACATAAAGATACAGGTAGTAACTGGACATTATTTAACAAAAGCCAAGGTAACAAAGGGACCAAGGATTAGCCTGCCACCAGTGTGATTTCAATCCATCAAAAACTCTTTCTCTTGGAGGAAAATCCTATTTATTTCTACTCTATCTCCTACGCACAATGAGCAGCTTTTCCGTATAGAATCCCTGCCCCCCGAAGAAGCAGCCTCACCCAGGAGAGTCTGTCTGCCCAAAACAACCTTGACTCACTCAGCAGGAACTGCCACCCCAGCTCTCTCTCTCTGTAACCGAAAAGCTCTGGGAAGGGAGGAGGGAAGGATTTTTGTGCGTGTGTTTGTTTTTAAGAGAGCCTACACTTTCTGGACGTGGCAATCTGGGCTGGCAACACTCAGCCAATCCTTTTTCAAGCATCCTGAAATCTCCTTACTAATATCTGTATTTGTTCATCATCTTTCTTTCCAACTAGGTTAACTTCGGGCTGTAGGCTAAGTAGCCTTGTCACTTATTGTCTGGCACTTTGATCAAGGTATTTAACCTCTCCCCTTTCTTCCCATCAATTTCCTAATTGATAAGATGAGAATAATAGTAGTAGTCATAATAACAATAATAGTAATACCACCTCTCTTCTGGGTTTACCTGAAGATTAAGTGAGATCATATATGAAAACTCCCATCCTGTTTCCTGGTACAATAATAACCCAAACATCTTAGCTTCTCTCCTGCCACCTCTCCTCTGTGGCCTACATTACTTGCTTTCTCTTGCAAACAGTGATTCAACATGTGACCCCGATACCACTCCTTAAAGGAACCCGTGCTCTGCACGTGGTGAGGACAGAAATGATACAGAAAGGAATTCATGAACGGTCAAGCTGAGGCCTGACACACAAATTTAAGGGGGAAGGAACTCAATTCCAACGTGGCCTGATCTGACTCTTTGTGTTCGAATCATTCCTGGGTGAGGCAGGGCCACCCTCATGCCATTGCACCTTTCTCCCTGTCACTCTCGCCTCCTCTCACTAAAATGCAATCAAACTTTTGTTTCTTTAATGTGGCTATAGAAAAATGCATTACTCTAAGGATTAGGAATTTAATGGTGAAGTAAACCAATAACCAATCTGATATTTGGATTAACAGCAACTGGGGACCTTTGATTATTAGTTTAGAACCAGTGTCCAATTCCATGTTTGGGAAAGAGATGGGGGAATTCAAGGAATGGACATTTCAGCAGTAAATCTGGGGTGCACTGGGAATATTGGGGGGTTAGGGAGAAGCAACTGGGCAAGGGAGGTCCAAGGCAGTGGATATTTGGGGAATACAACTGAAGAGACATTGCTTCCGGGAGTAGGCATGCGCCCACAGAGAACTTGACCTGCACTGGCAGAGGCTATAGGTCTCAACCGCAGACCTCACAAGAAATCACATGTTTTCTTGGAAAAAAGAATAATTAATATTCAATCTAAAAGTCAGAATCAGGGTATCATTTTCACTTTAGAAAAGGCTTCTGGAATTATAACTAATGGAATAAAAACTTGTAAATTAATTCATATTAGTCCTCATAATTTTATCTTTCATAATAAAATAGCAATCATGATCATAGAATATTTTTAAGAAAATCATCGTTTTGCAAACATCTCACTTTCTCTTTGACTTCAGAAAACATAGAATCATAGGGAGGTAAGGGAGCTTACTGTCTCTCAACTTTACCCAGAAGGAAACTGACACAGAGAGCGAAATGACTGGTCCAAGGGCACTCAGCTGGCCGGCAGAAACCAGCAGAAACCTCTTGTTCCCAGGCAGTGTACTCTTGCTGCACCCACATCTGTTCCCATAGGTTAAAAAATACCCTAAAATAAACCGAGTCAGGAAACACTGGTGACGAATAAATTACACTTGTGGTTAATACTGTGATATGCAGTCCTTTATAAAATGCCTGCAATTCTATTCCTGTTGGTGCTTGTAGCTTACAACTAGCAGCTCACGTGTACATATCCCTCCATGCAACCGCAGGCAGATCAGTATTTTCTAAATGCTAGGATTTCCAGTAGGCCACGGGGTGAGGTTATTCCATACCATAGACTCACTATTGTTTATCTGGATATTACATGCTTTGTTCCCAGGACCTTACTCTTGTCCTGGGTTTTGGAGTCTAATGGAACTGTTAAACAACATCCTATATTGGATTTTGTCGCACAAGGCTACCATCATATATAATGTACCGCAGCCATAGAGTCATAAGTGTGAGGTTTCAGATTATGTTAAAGAAGTCATTCCATAATTTAAAACTCAGTAGGTTTTAAGTTCAGACTCTCAGATAGTCTTGTACGAGGCTGAGCACACTCTGCCCCCAATTTTCCCAATCTGAACTTAACTGTGACTAGAGACATTCTTATTTAATTCAATTTAGTTAAGAGACTGAGCAAGAAAAATGAAGTCATGTTGTTTCCTTCTGTTTATTTTCATTAGAAAATTAAGAAGCATTTTATAAAATAATCGTGTCTGTCTTTTGCAGAGTAAGTATAACATTAAAGCATCTTGCCAAATCCTGTAGCAATCTTTTACTAGAATCCATTATCCCAAAGTGACTAGTACTGTCAACTTCAGGGTTTTATTATAGGGGAGCGGCAGGGAGAGGAAGGAAACAGTCATTGTTGTAAAATGAATAATGTAAAAAAGAAACTAATCATCCAGCATATTTAGAGAGTGCTATTTATTAAGTATTAACGTATAAATTATCGGTATATTGAAAACAAGACTTTTGTACAATGGTAAAGTTGACAGTATGTTATTACTCTGTGGGGCATATAACAAATTAATAAATGAGTTCGGAAATAAAACAATGATAAGAGTTGCTAAAGCTTTGCTTCACAAAAGTTCCTTTAAACCCAGATGCTATCAGAAGGTTAATATCGGACGCCTCCTCGCGAAATTACCAAATTCACTTTATCTCTCATCACTGATCCTTTGAAATTTTCCTGTCATCTATTTTCATACTGAGCGTTCAGTTTTTTAATTTTCCCCAAGTCTCTGGAAGGAAGGAGGAATTAAAGCCTATGTTGATACGTAGAATCTATACTGTAGCTAGAACTAGAAACACTTCCCATCACCAGACAAAGCAATCCCAAACCATGCCATGTTCTGTCAAAACTTGTGAAGAGTAGATGGAAAAATCTACTGAGGGAAATGCTGATGACCTGCTCAAAGCTTAAATATCTTTGTTGCAAGGACAGTGACAAATAGGGGCGGTTAAGAGTCATCTGGAGAGCCAAAATTTCATTCCACTACTGTATTTATTTTTAGCATTTATTATTATTCATTGGGTACTCCTAGAATAATGGCGGTGTGAATTATGCATAGCAGAATGGAATGGGGGAATGGTATTTATAATTCTAAATTTACAAACACAAGAGAAATTAGTAATACTGTAGTTATCAAAGGAAACAGGCCTAATTAAAGAAATAACTGCTACAAAACCATATGCAACTCAAACCAGAAAAAGACAATTCAAATTTAATGAATGCCTTTAATATTAATTACAGAATTCTTAACAATACATTGGGACAGCTCTCTTGGAGAATTCAGCTTACTGTTTAACAGTTTCTGACTAATTTTATTAACCTGTACATCTGAGAGGATCAACCCCCTCTGGGTTTAATTAGAAGAAAATTCAATTTAAATCTAAATGTCAACAGTGGTTACTAATTATGGCAGGGCCCTGGATGGGACAGCAAGTCTGTAATCAGGCAGTTCCCTGGTAACAATTAACACTTTCTTCCTGAGTTATGAGTGCGTTAGGATATTTTAAAATAAATACGATTCAGCATGGGACATTGCTAATATTATGAGCTCCTACTGTTAGGTGCAGACATGCAGAAGAGGATGCCAAATTAAATTACAGAGATTTCTCAAACATATAGCTGAATAACAAGCAGCTACAGAACTAGGTCAGGGTCGAAAAGCTAGAGCTGAATGCCCCTCCCCCAACATGCAAAATAAATATACCCACTATCTCTGAATAGAAATCATTCTTTTGTTATGCCCTTTGTCAAGAATACATTATTGCAAAATGATATTTATTTCCACAATCTTCACAGCTGTGAGCACGACTGAATTAATCTTTCTAGAACTGATTTCATTTGCAATTTCATGATTACGATTATAAAATGTAAATTTATTACTTAAAAAAGAAATGATTATAAAAGACATAGATTAAAAAAAGACAGTTCTTTATCTATGGGTTTGCTTTGCTCGATACTAATGAAATAAATAGCTGACTAACCCTGAAATAAAAACAAACAGTATAAATATGATTGCAAAAATGTGAAACGAAAGCTAGGCAGACAATAAAAAATCAACTCTTTTAACATAAGACATACAGTGATTATGTGGCTCAGAGAAGTATCAGGACATGCAAATTTTTTCATGGTGAGCCTAAGCTTTAATGGTTTAGTCATTTGAGATTTTTCTATTGCTGCCATTCTTTAAATGTTAGCATTAAAGATAATACAGAAAATACTTGGGTACTACTAATCATTTTTTTTTTTTTTCAGCTTTCAGTTTTATGCTCTTAAAAGATAATCTCTAGCAGGCCATTTTCAGACTGCTTAATATTGATGACCTAAATAACATATTAAAGATACCCATATTTATAAGACTTCAATTTTTAGTGAAATTCAGTCACTAAATTGGTCTCCTTGAAATATACTGCTTCTTATAATCAATATTTAAGTGCCTACTGTGTGCAAACAACTGTATTGGATGCCAGGGCATACACAAGCAATCAAAGACAAGCATCACTGCTTCCAATTATTGCTGGTTAAAAATAATAACGGCAGTTTCTTTGTAATAACTAGGGCAAAATAAACCATTTATTTTATGCAATAACTTTAGCTACAATAACTCACTTTTCCCCCAACACTAGAGTGATTCATTTTTTAAAGACATCATTTAATTTTCCCTGTTTAAAACTGCGACTCTAAATATAGGCAAACACAATTAGTATATATTGTTTTAAATACATTCAAGTGTCAAATGTCTATTTACTGAAAGACCACTGATGATAAGTATGGCTCAGCTAAAAAATGAATGTCAATAAATGGTTCTATAAGCACTTATGCTCTTAATAGATGCAACAGCATCTTTAAATAAATGTTAACATGTAAAACCGCTCTTTATCATGGCAATTCAATCCATAGAGACCGTGTTTCTATACTAGGAACACATTGCTTAGCTTTCTGCGTTTGCTCACAATCACAAAGCAAAAACATAAGCACTGTCACGAGACGCTTATTGTATTCAGTTGGATCCAAACTCGCTGCAGAGGAAAAGGCCATTTAAGCTTATGTGGCAACATAAGCTATGTATGTATGAATAAATTATTTTTTACTGTGTGATTCCTTTCCATTTGCTTTACCTAAGATTCTGAGTTTTCAATATAATATATCTCTATTTACGACTTTTATAGCTTTGTAGAGTGTGAGTCTGGCACAGCTTTTGGTCCATTCTCTGCATCCAAATATCACCTATCACCTCCTCTAGCACGAAGGTTAATAACTCTTGGCTGAAGATATGTATATCGCTTCCTTGCTGTTCAGAGCCATGGACACTCTCGCCGGCAGGGAGGCAGCCTTTCTCCTTGAAGAGTCCACATTTCACCTCTGGGAGGCACGATGCCTCCACCAGGCTGTTACCAACAGAGTGCCTAGCTTTCACCACGCAATTAGGAGGCTGGTATTATTACATTCTGCGAGGAAACCCTTAGTTGGCTGTAATAAACATATGCTGCTTGGTATTGTCATATTGCTTAGGAATTCCATGCTTAAATAAAATTTGGAGAGGCCATGCCTATGTAAATTGTGTCTTCATTTTCTTTTCTCTCTCTCTCTCTCTTCTTTTTTTAAATAGCATTGTGCATCAGAGAGATTTTCACTAAATCAGCTTTCTGCAGTATTTCCAAAATGCTACCTGAGGCGCTGCATCACCCCGGGAGGGAGACAGCGTAACCAGTGTGCCTTGCTGGTTAATTGTAAAGCTTGGAGATCTGTTTTAAACTAGTAGTTAATGACTGTTTTGCCCTTTGCTGAGGAAACCTTTGAGATGATTCTCATAAACATTTCATTATTAGACACCTGTTAGGTGCCGGATCTCTCAGAAGAAAGAAACGTGTTCTTTAAAACTAAGAGAAATGAATAAACAAGAACAATGATATTAAATACACGATAGGCAATATAATGGAAATGTTTCTTACACCAGTTTTAAACTGTAATTTACCAGGTAATATTATTCTGAATATCATACTACAAACTTGGAACAGGTGTCTAGAGCTATTTTCCAACACTTTTAAATGTTAACTCTTTCTCCCTGCTTAACTGAAGCTTTAGTTAAGATCTTTTGATAACAAAACGGAAGTTCTATAACCACAGCTCAATAATAAGGTGAATGGAAAAACAGTTGGTTTCCGTCTCCCTCAACTGCTTACCTTGATGTGTTCAAGTCAAAAAGAGAAAGAGAGAGTGTGTGTTCTCCATTAGACCAACAACCACAATGGCAAACGATAAATACAAAGCACTGTTTTGTACTCCCTGATGACATAAAGTCTTTATTTTCTAAATCTTATGAAAAATTTAATTTTATTTTAATTTAGGACCATAAGTTTCAAGCAAGACTGAGTGGATTCATACTGTTACACTGTTCAACAAAATATTTTCAACCATTAAAATGGTAAACTTTTAAAGAAATCAACAGTGTTATTTTACATCTGATGTCATATTATGGTAGTTTCACAGCAGCTCCTCAGAGAAGACGACAATCTTTGTGTGGACAAGGGCCCAGGGGAGAAAGAATATATCCTATGGCTGAAGTGGGTATGCCAGTGGGAACAGGGAAATAGGAAGTTTCTGGGGAATTGCTCCCCTGTTCTCCCCCAACACTTTGCCCTGGCAATTGAATTTAGTGATTCAGAAGAGTCCTCATGTTTAATTTTAGGATCAGGAAGATTCTAGAATAGTATTTCCCAAAGTGGGTTCCACAGTATGATGGTAGGTTATACTTAAACAGGTTAAATAAGTTGGGACATGCCAGGTTAAAGATTTTTTTTCCCCCCCCAAAGCCCCAGTAGATAGTTGCATGTCATAGCTGCACATCCTTCTAGTTGCTGTATGTGGGACTCGGCCCCAGGATGGACGGAGAAGCGGTGCCTCGATGCGCGCCCGGGATCTGAACCCGGGCCACCAGCGTCGGAGCCCGCGCACTTAACCACCAAGCCACGGGGTCAGCCCATGGGACATGCCAGGTTAAACAAAGGTCAATGAGCTTCTTTATTGTAAGATTTCCCAAGGGTTCTGAGTCATACAAAAGCATTCTAAATCCGTATATTTCGCGTGCCTTTCCCACCTCGTCAGTTCCCAAGGCGTCCCTGAATTACATCACTCCTGCTGAGGGCCTCTAGAACCTCAAGTGAATTGAGGCTTACTGTGGATTCCCCAGGGTGAGTTTAGCAACTGTGGACCACAAAGTTTTGGCTTTTTCCCCTTATCTTAAAAATATGTTCATAAGTAATGCCTTTCTCGCTGAAACAAAAAAATACCGAATTTCGGGGTGCATCCAACAATTCCAATATGACTATCCAGGACTGAGAAGAGAATAATTATAATTAAAAAAAAAAAACTTATTATGGTTGGCCTGGCTCATGGTTGATTCTAAAGGATTTAACTTGCCGAGACAGTTCTAGACTTCTGAGAGTTCTGCTTATATTGTTAAACCTTGGGGTTCTGGTAATCACTCTTGTTATCTTGTTTTAACTTTTTAAAATGGGACTTTGTATTGATCCATAATCTCTATTTTATAGAAATTTTTTCTTAGGTAGGTCCTGATTAATTTTCCCACCAAGATAACATCACTTGCTTTCTTTAATATTCAAAATTCATTTGCTTTATTTCATATTTAAAATGTAAAAATTATAGTATGTTTCCTAAAACTGAGATAATTACACAATCTAGAAAAAAGATATACAATAGATTAAACCACAGTATTCTTCAGGGTATCACGTTTTAAACGTGCATTGTTAAATAAGATTATTTGTTAGCCTTCATCACTAAAGCCAGATTATTAGCAAACAACTAAGTGGAACCAAAAGAATCTACAACCATGATCTTATCAAAATAATTATAGAGCCTTTAATGTCCCACTAGGCACAGAGAGAAAAAGAATGCAGCAGAGAAAGTGGCATAATGAAAACAGACAGAAGTAGGACAGCCACTCTTACACAGCAGACACAAACTAATGTCGAAAGTTGAAGAGAATACAGAAACAGCTTTTAATTTGTGTCTCAACTGAAAAAACATTAAGAAAATGTTTGTAAGTAAAATTAAAAATACATTGCAATTGAATTGGGTTACTCTTGTCTTTTCATCGAGATACATAATTGTTTAGCTCAACAGATGCATACTCTTATGTATATATGTGTGTGTGTATATGTACATATTTAACTGCATAAAATGGAATGAGAGTATGCATATTAATACATGTGGTTTTTTGCTTTGGAATCATTATAGATTATTATTTTATTAAATGGACAGTGTATTTAATGTCCTAGAATTTGGCTATATAATACTTGCTATGCAAAATATTCTTCTCCTAATGAACCTTGGCTATATCTCTTCAATGAATTGTATTTCTCTCTGTAAGTTTAAATATCACACAAAATACACTTATCAAATAACTGCATGGCACATAGTAGGTACTCAGTTTGTAAAGTGATTGATTGAATAAATAAATGAATGCATACGTGCCTATGAGTCATTTCTACAATGGTAGTTTTCATCCTTTGCTCACACAATAGTGCTAAGAGTTTTGCAGAGGTGCTTCAAGGACTAGCCTTCCGAAGAACTACTTTGTTTCATAAACCATATTGGGCTTCCACTCAAAATTTCATTTATAGGAAAAGACACACAGTTTTTGTTTTTAATGTGAAAACTGCTGGCCCACGTTGTCGTTCAAGGATCTTCACAGTTTGGTACCATCCCATTTTCCAATCTTTTTTCCGTATCTCGCACTTGGGACAAACTGAACTATTTGTCATTTCCATGACTTCCCATCTCCCTAAGGGACTTTGTGTTGCTCCTTCCTGCAGAGAATGCTTTTCTTTATCCTCTCTGTCTGTTTAAAACTGACTCTACTTTCCAGGCTCAGCTCTGAGTCAATATTTTTACATAGCTTCCAAGCCATGGCCACAGCTATAATGCAAAAATATGTGTTATGAGTACATTAGATATTTAAGATACAGTTCCTGTCAGAGCCCTAAAATGCCAAGCATGAATTATGAAAAAGCATCAACTAGTTATTTCATCAGACATCTTAGGATTTCTTTTTAAATTTCATCTGAAAGTGTTACCATACCCTTCATAATACAAGCAGAGTAAAGTTTATAGTAAACTGTAAACTATAAAATTTTGATAATTTATTAACTTTACTTCATGTGTTACACAAAGATATATCTGTAGGATATAGTTTAGGTAATATTAGTGACTTCAATGTACAAATGAAGTTTTCCTTTTTATTAAAAGATTAGATTTACAAAATTTAATTTCTCTAAACGAATATAACAGCAGAAAATGTGTCTAAAATGTTCTAACAAAGGGACAATTCATTCCAATCTTTTTTTTGTCTGTTAAAAAAATATCCTGGGAAATCAAAGTGCTCCTGTGTGTACCAGCTCCTGATAGAAGGCAGGTGCTTCGAGAGAGAAATGTAGTGTAAGATTCCTTGGTAGCTAATAAATACACGGCTATTGTCCCTGAAAACACTGCCATCTGTTGTCAAAAAAGAAAGGTCACTTCTGAAATTTTGCCAGGCAATAGGTTTTCTACAAGTGCAGAAAAAAATATCTGAGACTGTTTCTTAACTAAGCAGCTCATCCTACAGGAGAGAAAGCTCTTTATGGGAACTAAAATTTGGCAGTTGTCCAAAGTCCAAAAATAGATTGGTTTTCTCAAAGAGTGAAATAGTTCTATAAAACAAGGTGACTCTGTCATAGGCAGCTCTTAATAATTTCCATATACTGATCTATATTATTTTCATTTTTTTTCAAATATACGCAGGGAGCCAAAATCGTGATTGAAATTCCAACCATCACACCTGGGTGAATGCTATCTTTTTCTTAACTTTTCCTAAATCTTTCCATTAACTTTTATTAGGTGATAAATGCTACAATATTCCCTGTGGGTCCATAATAGAAGAGAAAGGAGAAAAATCACCAAAATCATCATCTAGTCGGTCTGTATGTAAGGGATTTTAAAAGTCTATATGTAAAATGTTGTTTTCTGTTACAAAGTAATTCACATCTCCTAAGAAGGGATCATTATAGAAGCTATTTGTCACTTACCCACTCTCTAAAGTTTCACCATTTTTAATTAGGAAATTTAAGTTGCATCTCAGATTAAATGGAGAAGGTGTTTATGAGCCATCATTATATCAATTTAAATTTTCTAAATTATACTGAATATTTTAACTATGACTTAGAAACTCTAATCATATGGTGAAACAGAGCTAAACTTAAGTTTAGTTAAGTTTTGTGAATTCCATGGTATGTTCCCACTTCTTAAACTTATCCATTTTCATTTCAGTCACCCACAATTTTCTCACTAGTGAAGGGGGAGGATCAGTGTAGAAAATTCAATCAATGACTCTACCCCACGTACCATGCGAGGGCTTTACACACAGTCATGAGGCTGGCTTTCTGGACCGCATTTACAAATGAAAAAATGAGAGAAGTTATGTATCTTCCCTAATTTCACACAGCCAGTAACAGCAAAGTCAGGATTCAAATCCACGTGCATCCAGCTCCACAGTCCTCGCTCATTCCTATACATCACACTGCCTCAATACATGCACAATTATACCTATTTCCAAATTGTGTAATACTATTTTTCAGTGTGCGTGGTGATTGATTTGCTTTTGCTTAAACTATTTCTGCTTCTTAAAATACAGCAACTGGTAAACTCATGGTGAGTGAAGGCATCATAGGTGGGAGTAGATCACCAGCATGGGATTTAAAAACGATGAGATGATGATTCACCAAGTAGAAACAAACAGGCGAGCAATCAGGGTAGGTGTAGAAGGCTAGCACACCTGAATACTGCATGCAGTGGCCTTGACTGCTGGTTCACTTTGCCTAGAGGGACACCGCCTTGAGGCATGACAGCAAAGCCCAGCTCGCTGTGGGGTTTGGAATTGAGACCTTGGCTACTCTAGTTGGAGGGGAAAGGTGAAAGGCATCTATGAAAAGCACACACACTATTCCCAAACAGCTGGAAACCAGTTACTATTATGAGCTTAGACTCCTTTCACTGACAGTTATGTTTAAATTACAAAAATCTCAGTGGCGTCTGACTTCCACTAAGCAATTTTTGAAGTTCATACTAATAATGTTCCGTAAACCTGCTTTGAGATCCCATCTTCCTGAGAAATGGAAAGCTTTTGAGAAAACCTTTGAGCCCATGGCTTAGCTTATATGTGTTCAATGCATTTTATACCATTTTGAGAATAATTTATGAACCTGGTTTAGTACACAGTTAATGTCTACCTACTCCTGTTACTGTGATAATCCATAATCTTAATAACAGTGTGGCATGGATCCTTCAGACTCTCATGAACTGTGAAACTATCTGAATTGACTGCTTTTATTAAAAACCATTCTAAAAGTACTCTATGACTCTGGTTTTCAATATTTGAGAATCATGTAACAGATAAAAAAAACACTTGTGTGTTTTATCTAGTCAATCCTTTAATTTTACAGCTAGAGAAACCCACCAAGGGAGGTTAAGGGATTTGCTCAAAGTCCCATCACCACTTAGTAACAGACCTCATCCTAGGAGCCTCAGTGCACTATATTCCAAATAAAGGACCCTATTATTTTTCCATAGTCAAGAAGTTTTGACTACCATAATGCCATATAAGGTTACTAAGATTTATTTTCTTGGTTTAGAGACTATTGCTAAATACCATCTCAACTTATTAGCTTCTCGGAATCTTGCTTTCCTCATCTATAAAACTGTAATAATAATATTGAATCCAACATGGACCACGTGGCGACAAATAAATGGGTTGCTCTTCTTGCAATAAAGTGTCACATCCCAAAGTGATGACAGCCATTCTGTTGGTCACGAGATCTTGGGCTTGAAAAAAAATAAATGAAACATTTGAACTCCAAAATTCTTACTTTCAGCTAAGTTACAAGGAAAATCAGAGAGGAGAATTCTAAGTTGTGCATATGAAAGAAAAGAGTCTATAGTTTTTGCTCCAACCAAGAGTTATTTAAGCTCATTATAGGTAACAAAAAGAACAAGCAATAATAATGAAAAAAGAAGAAGAAAGGAAAAGAAATAACTGTCTGGAACTTTCTGGGGAAAACCCTCTGAATTGCTGGCTGGTGGTCTTTCTCCCTGCCATTGTGCTTACCTTACACCTTACGTCTCTCCCGGTAGATTATAAACTTCCTGAGGGCAAGCCTCAAACCTCTTAATCTCTGTAATTTCCCAGTAGTTAACACAGTGTCTGACATATGAGAAGCATTTAGTAAGTGCTTGTTGATATCAAGAGATAAGCTGTCTGGATAGCTGTCTTTCACTTATAGCTCAGAAAGAATACTTTTAAAGCATTTTAACTGTTTTAGATATAAATATTTCTAAAATGAACTATGTAACCAGCACTTTATTTAAAAGCTTACTTAGCATATTTTTTTCTTGATAAATCAGAATGTTTATTGGAACATAAATTACTATAATCTGTTATAAAAAGATGATATTCTCAGGGGCTACTAAGTATGTGTTTGGTGTTGTATAAATTGCCACAGCCCTTTATGTTTCTTAAGTCCTTAGGAGTGGGTATTTTTAAAACAGTTTTTCAGGATCCTACCTACCTATCAGGTCGTCAAGTTTCTGTGGTCAGCTACATGCCTGACACTAGTAACCAACAGCCCTCTTCATACTTTGCTGCTTCTAAATGCAGCGGTCTAGGAAAGCTTATCACTAACCCAGCTAGACTGAGTATAGAACATGAGTTTCAGATAATCTGGATTATATCTCTTCTGGCTGCTACTTTTTAAAAACTATCTTCTGTGTGTTTGGCTTTACTTCCACCCCCCAAAAGAAAAAAATAAAGTCTAAGCTCTAGAAAATTGGGATGTTATAAACCCATGTAATTTAGAGTGACAACATGTCCAAAGTAAAAAGTAAAAGTATTAAATTGTTTTTCAAAGTAAAAATATTAAAGTACATACAAATTCCAAAACAAGTGAAACTTGACAAAGTTTTCAATTAATGGGACTATCAAAGAATAAAATATCAAAGTGTTTGTGTGTGTGTGTGTGTGTGTGTGTGTGCGAGGAAGATCGGCCCTGAGCTAACATCTGCCAATCCTCCTCTTTTTTTGCTGAGGAAGACTGGCCCTGGGCTAACATCCATGCCCATCTTCCTCCACTTTATATGGGACGCTGCCACAGCATTGCTTGATAAGCTGTGTGTTGGTGTGCGCCCAGGATTTGAACCGGCGAACCCCAGGCCGCCACAGCGGAGCGTGCACACTTAACCTCTTGCACTACCGGGCAGGCCCCTTAAAGTGTTTTTTAATAGCAACTATTAGCAGAAAATGATAGTAGCCATTGAAATTATTTTATATTTTAAAGGAATTCTATCAGCAGACTTCTACCATTCTGAAATTGCACAGAAACAAAGATAGTATTTTATCTTCACATACTTTGATATAAAAATATATCTCAGTTGGAAAAAGTTTAAACAACATGATTTTTAGTGATATTTCAAAAAATTTTAATAGGTACATGGTAGAGTGGAAAATACAATTGACTTGGACTCTGAAGACCCAGGACCCAGCCCTAATGGTGCCTAGTATTGCTTCTTTGGGCAAGTCACTCAGTATCTATCATTAAGATTCAAATTCTGGAGAGATCATCTTAAAAGGTCCCTCATAGGATGAACTTACCTAATTCTATTGGTTCTACGCTATGTCTTAAGTGAGACTTCATTACAATATGTGTATGTGTGTGTGTGGTGGGGAGGCTGTTTTATCCAGAAAAAAGAAAAGAAATGTTGAGCTTATCCAGTCAATAAATTCACCAGCTATTTATTTAATTTAATTCACTACACATTCATTAAGCACCTACTGTATACCCACTATGAGATTGAGGCCCAATCCCTGCTCCCCAGAGGCTCACCTTTATCCAATAGGGGAGGTAACACTCATACACAAATAAGGCACCAAAGTTTACATTGCCAGGCACACAAGACCTTCATGACTCAATCCCAGCCTACCTTTCTAGCCTCCTCTACCCAGCTATTCTAATCCTATATGCTGCTACATTTTAAACACACCAATTTGATTGCTCTTGCCAGCGAATATCCAATACACTTCCCCACAACTTTGCTCATGCTGTCCTTCTGCCCTCTTCCCCACGTGTCTCAGTCTGCTTGGTGATCTCCTTCTTCAAGGTCTAGCTCAGATGTTATCTTCTCATCAGCAGTCCAGCCCTCTTTCCCCCAGGCAGGACTATCTGCGTTCCTCTCACACTTCATACTCATCATTACCACTGCACCTACTGCGCTGTGGTAGCATCTTGTGTTCATATGACTGCCTCCCCCAGCAGGAGGACTCTTCCAGGACAGGGACCTTGTCCTAATTCCACTTCTAGGGAATTAGAGTAAGAAATTCCAGGCACGGAGTAGGTGCTCAAAAATGTGGACTGAATAGAATTGAATTGATCGTGGTAGATGTGTCATATGAGTGGTGTAGACATTCAAGACTACAGTTCTATCAAGGTGTAAGTTTCAACAGTGAAAAAAATGAGACATAAGGTTATACACATGATCCTCACTCATTCAAGGCCGTTGATGAGTTTTAGATTTGTTTCACTTAATTTTACTTTTCCATTCGTTCATTCACTCAAGCTAAACTACCCCACATGAATCAATATCAAAATTGTACAATATCTGCAAATACTTTCAATCTGCCCTTTTTCCAGCGTAGTCCATGATTCTACACCATTGTGATGGCTTACTTCAGAGTGCTGCTGGCATCTTAAAAGGCATGGATTTAGTGATCAGAAAAGTCATAGACCAACAGGAAAGCCTAACAGGCATGTGTAAGAAAACCAATAGAAGAAGGCAATTTAGCAAGCCACAAACGCAAGTACCTCACTTTTTTCAACAGCAACAAAAAAAAAGGAGAGAGATGGAAATTCAACTGGTCACTTTTCCAGCCTACATGTGTATGCACTGCACAGCATCATGCTATAGATTCTGCAAGGTCTTCTTTCGATCTGATAAATGAGCTATTTTCGTTTAGCAATCTGGGTTTGGATAAGAAAGCTTACAAGATCTAGAATCCACTATTATTGTCAGTCCTATAAGCCCGTAACCCTTTAACACTGAGAAATGCGATTAACAGCACTTGCCATTTGAGTGACATTCAGATACCATGTACTGGATAGAGTGATTCTATCATTTCACTTCTCAAAGTTTCAAGTTGCCAGAAAAAAATATGTTTCACTTTAGTTCCAATATTTAACAAATGTTAGTTTTCTGTCTCCCTTGCTCCAAGAGCACCAAATATTTGGATGCAAAATTTCCATGAGAATATGGGGCAATTTAATACAGCTACAGAATTGCTATAAAAACAAAACAAAACAAACAAACAAAAAAACTAACGTCCCTGCGATTAGGTCAGAAGGCATGGGAAGAGGGCTGGAAGGGGGGAGGGAGGCTGCTGAAGGCTTCCATGATTGCCACAATTCCATCCACTAGTTCCCTCTTTGCATCTTTGCACCTCTTTGAGATTTGTGGTCTCACCATGAAAGCTACAACCTGTTAAAGAAACAGACTGGGTGTAATCTACAAAGGAAATCCTTCTGGTTTTTGGTTCAATGTTAAAGTTGTGTCCAGATTGTCTAGACCTAGGCCCTGGGATATTACCAGTTAGTAAAACACTAGGTAACTGAGAAGGCTCCTATATATATATATATTTATATATATTATAATAATATTTATTAATATTATTATTATCAACATTAATAATATATTATTATTACTTGGGATAATTTATGTATTACGCAGTATGCAGATATATCTATGTATTTAAGAGATGTTAGAATTACAGACCATGAAATCACCCTTGTGTTGCGCTTCAGATCAAAAAATGAGATCTTTCAGATTTGCAGACATTTTTGCACTATTGTCTTTGTTTCTGTGTTAGTCATATGAAACACGTCTTTATATAATATGAACAAGTTTGTTTTAATTTTTCAATGACTTATGATGATTCGAAACATGGAAATGGTTTCGTTTTAAAACCACCCTTTCTGTTTGACAGCATCAACTGGTTTGAGTCTAAGTACCCTTCTAAAACATTCTCGATTTGCTGCACAGATTTATATCTTTTCATGTTCCCTCTCATCATTAAGCCAATTATGAAGGAATTATTACCTTTGCTCAATCTGATTTTTTATGGACTTCATTGAAATAGTCTCATCACTCACAATACACTCAGGAGATTGGTCCATTGCCCAGAAGTGCACAAATGATATTTCTGGTGAACTCCCATTAGCCTTATGAGGAGTTACCCATATACATATGATCCTCATCAAGAGATGGATATAGACTTCTCTATATTTGAACACGGTAATAGATCCCTTCTCGTGTAACTGTGACCTACTGCTCTTTCTCCACGTGCTTGTTAGCCGGTTAAATTTAGGAGGGCTTCATATTTCACTGCTATCCCGTGTGAATTATTAGGCATCAACTCCCCAACATCAGATCTTACAACTCTGTTCAAAGCAGAAACATCTTTGAAATCTTTTGAAGCATGACTTCATTAATAGATGATATACTAAGCATTCGAATTAACCGTATGGATTTTTATCTGTTACCAGAAATTTGTATGAAATAGCAATGGGCTCCCCATAATAAGAAATTCCTTTTAATATTGTTAATCAAAATATTTTTAATTCTGTTATTAAAACAACAGCACGTGTTTGATCCAGTTATGCCTAACTTATTCTTCAGTAAGAAAATGAAGATTTTTTCTTTTTAAAAGGAAGTTTATAAATATGCTAGGCACATATTTCCAACTCTTAATTTGAAACCGATGGCTATAATGAGAACTACAAAAATGAAATGTTCTTTGTTCAGAGCCATAATTCAGAAAGAAGGGCTACTTTACAAAGGCTTAGAAACTGTATATTTTTGTATCCTCTTAGACACAGAAAATGGATTGTTTGCAAAAAAAATCATGGCATATGCTTTTGGCTATTTCAGCAAATGGATAGTATCGGGACATCTAATACATATATTACCTATGAACACTTTTCTAAATAACACCACAGGTACGAACCCAGAAATGTGGATTAGGCTGGCTCTTTTACTTGGCCTCAATGGCAGGCAATACAAAACATCAGATCTTTTGAAAGAACTTTTCTTTTTCATACGCAGGTTTTCAAACAATAGTAGATTTCATAACTGCTATTAATATAAACAAAGTCTGCTTGATCCTTCAAAGTTACATTAAAAAGGCAGTTCCTGATCTACCAAAGCTTGTAAAAAGATAACTTTAGGAACATTATGCTAACCATAAAATTCTTTTAATTATTTTTATCATTGCTGTAGTTTTGGGCTTGATTAGCAAATAATATGGTCACAAACTTGAGGTTCACAAAGTTGTAAAATTCTGAATTGAGGCTTTGGAAAATTGATTTGGTTGTTAAGAGCAAATAGATAACTGCTCGTTTGGGGGCAGGAATGCTTTATAACTAAAGTACCTTTCCTCTGAGAGAATCATATTGTCATTTGTTTTTATTTTCAAAATGAAAACAAATGGCACTATAATTCCTAAGGGTAAAAATGACTCCAGTCTATTTCTTTTCCTATATACTCTCATTTATTCACTTTTAGTTAGATGGAATATAGACACAGTCCCCGCCCCCCCACCCCCATGACTTCCATTGCTGCAAAATGTATTCACTCGCTGTACAGTAATTAACAGCTCTTGACTGGAAAACTGCCAGCATGTACAACGTGACACTCTTCCTTTGAACACTAACAAAGTGCATAAGTAATTTATGTTGGATTAAATATCCCTAACAGGGACCCTTAAGTAACCCAATCACTTTAAACAGGCTCCACATGCATGCTCCAGTGCAGTGAAAATGTCAGACAGTGATAACCCACTAATAGCACAATTCTAACTATATTCCAGCCGTTAGCATTTTATGACATCAATCCTCATTAAACCTGGCAAGGAAAAAGATACTAATGTTTCCCAATTTTACAACCAAGGTGGAAGAGAAATGGAGAAAATGCAGACAGGTGCTGTCTCCCAAAAAGGATTAACATTTTTGAAAATGTGGTAGCAATTTTCTGTTAGTACCTTTGTTTGCATTGAAAGAGAGACAACAAAGAGGTAATGGCTACAAGGACCTCGATGGAATTCAGCCAAGAGTGAAAGAAAAGACTGGTATTTCAGCCATTGTGCTCCCTGCTAAAGCACTGTGCCAACTCATCTTCCAACCCATTATATGAAATTTAATTTAACCTGCTATGCAATTAATTCAGATGTTCAGCCTATTTTTCTCATGGCAGAATCCCTCACACAATGCCTTATTTAAATATTAATCAGTCCTCTTTCAATTAGGACTAATTTGCTTCACAGGGTTTCTCTCATCTTCTGATTGCAGGAAAATGGAGGTAACTTGCAACGTTTGAGGATAATTAACATGGTATTTTTATAATACTGATACATCAAATGGGACCTTAATGAACCCCGCTGATTCCATTTAGTAAAGCATGCCTCAAAGTTATAATCAAGAGGAAAGCCATTGCCATCTGTTTAAAATACTAAGGAGCACAATTTAAACAGAAAATGCTTATTTCTCTAAACTGTCTATTGTAGAGGTCTGCAAAAGTCATTTTTCTATGCAAACTAATTGTACAGTATTTTAATTTGAACCTTTTATTGCACATATACAAAACAGTGACATCTTTAAGACGTAGGGGCCCAGTTTAATTAAATGTTGACAACCACAGAAATAAGTAATGTTTGTCAATGTTACTTTTTTTAAGCACGCTGTGCGGTTGCCGCTACAGAAATGGTAGTAAGTTTTACATTTCTAAGGAATCGAATATTTCACAGCCTTTTGTGTAATATTTAAAGGACTTTTCATAACAGAAGCCACTGAAGTTCTACGAAATGGAAAAACCAAAGCATACACTGTTGGTTTGCTGCTTCTAACGTCACAGAGTAAACAGGTTAACATTTACACACGGCCAGGTGTGCGCAGTGTTCCATCTGCTTCCAGGCAGGTTGAAGGTCAATGTTTTAGGTTTTGCGCTGTCCTAGAGTTCCTTGGTTACGTCTAGGTTACGGAGGCTGTTGGCTCCCAAGGTCATTATCAAAGCACTCAACATGTTCCAACAGTCATAAAACATGATTGATAGCAGATTGCTTATTTACAATGTTTACACTATAGCCACAAGGATTTCCTCTGTTAACTTTTGAAAAAGTAGGCATCACCTGTGAATGTTTTAAATAAGAATCAGATTCTCCCCCTCATTTTCTTTATAAAGCAATCCACATGTTGGGTCATTATGTCAGAAGCAACATAGGTCAGAATTTCATTGTCAAGTCAAAATCAAACATTTGATGTGAAATTTCACATTCATATTAAGTATCAGTCAATCAATAAAAGTATCGACTGAGTGCCTAAGATGGGTTTACCATATGCAAAGAAGAAATTATTGGGGGTACAAAGAAGTACAGGCAATTCTCCACTTATGGGCCACCCAAGGGTGGGAAATACATTCCAGTTAGGCATGACAGAAGAGCAAGAGAGGCCATGTTGTGTAAAAAAAAAAACAATGAAGAGATTAACTAGATTGGAGAGAGGCGATTAGGTTGAGGCATTATGAAAAATAAAACCCATAGTTAAAGTTCTGATATTTCATTAGGCTAAATTAACAGCACATTGAAATAACTTATGTGTTTCTTACTTTGTTGAGTTTGAAAACTTCTGGGACAAGATCTACAAATTTCTCATCCCAGTGCCCAATGCAATGCTGTGTCTTACATAGACTGGGCACAAGTCAACTGCTTACTGATTTTAATAAGATTCGTGTGCTCATCTGGCACATACCTACAAGCACATACCATGTTCTGGGCACTATTCTAATCACTGGGTATAAATTAGTGATCAAAAAGTAAGGCATGTCCCTGATCTCAAGGAGTTTAAGTTCTAGTGTGGAGAGAGACAATTCAAAAGGTAAACAAATAAATGGGGCAACTTCCAATTAGACTAATCTATGAAAAACGCAGAGCTAGGTGTTAAGGATAGAGATTGAATGGTGAGACATTCTGGATTGGGACGTGAAGGAAGGCCTGTCTGAGAGGTGACATTTAGGTTAAGAATTGAATGACAAGCCAGCTTCAAGGAACATGGTTCCAGCCTGAGAGGGCAGGTCAGTGGCAACCGTGAGGCGGGAATAAGCTTGGCCAGTGTGAGGAACATTTAAAATAAATAAATATAATCACATAGACATAAATAAACTAGAGAAAAATACAAAATGAGGTTGAAGAGATGGACAAGGGCTGGAAAATGCATGGCCTTGAATTTTGTGAAAAGAAATTGGATTTTTTCCCCCTGAGTGCAACGGGAAGAAACTAGAGGGCTGTATGCAAAACGGTGATCTGATTTATGCTTTCTCTCTCATCTTCTGTGTGGAACAGGGATGGTAGAGGAGAAAACGGAAGATCTAGAAGACCAGTTAGCAAGCTTCTGCAGCAATCCAGGTGAACTGCTCTCCTGGTTTGTCTAGAGTGGGAATATCAGCGACAGAGAGAAATAGCTACAAATATGAGAGTGAAGGAGAGAAACTGTGGGATCAGAAGTGACTTTGAGGATGTCGCTTTAGTAATTGGGTGTCTCTTTCTGAGATGGAAACATTAGGGAAGGAACAGTTCAAGGGAAAAATCTACAGTCCTCTTATGGTCACTTCAATTTTATAAGTGGAGCTGTAACATAGTAAAATAATATTTAAATCATTTACTATTATTAGTGACTCTACAAATATTCTTTTCAGCTTTTGCAATGGTTATTTCCTTTTAGTTTCACCAGCAGAGCATGCAGCCTGATGTCTCTGAACGTTTGCTTATGCCATCACCTCTGATTGCACTGCTCTCACTTGTGACTATCCCTCCAGCTAATTCCCACACTTTCTTTAATAATAATGAAAGCTAATACTTATGATTGCTTAGTGAGTTCCAGGCACTGTGCTAGGTGCTTAAATGACATTACTTCATTTAAAATTCACAAAACTCCTATGAGGTAAAGAGTATCCCAATTTTATATAAGAAACCAAAGCTAAGAAAAGTTAAGATTCAGTTTGCATGTCTCTTCTGAGAAGCCTCTCCTGATCACCAAGACTTGGTTACGCTCTTTTGCTCTAAGTTTGCTGGAAATGTCCATTGCAAGTCTGTAGAGGATTTGAAACACGGCCCCCAAATTGTTGGACTCTCCTCCGATGAGATCCTTGAGGGCAGAGATCACATCAAACTTATCTTTCTATCACCAGGCTGGCGTTCCTATCACATACTAGGCGCTCAGTGAAAAACACTTGCTAAAAATGAACTATCCCTAGTCGTTACAAGGGGCTGGTGGAGGGGAGAGTAGGATTTTTATTTAACGAGTACAGTGTTTTAATTTAGAATGATGGAAATGTTCCGGAGATGGATGGTGGTGATGGTTGCACGACAATGTGAATGTACTTAATGGCACTGAACCATACACTTAAAAATGGTTCAAATAGTAAATTTTATGTTATGTGTATTTTACCACAATTAAAAAAATGAAGTCTCTATGCTCAGTCACCACTATTGTAAGAAAGGAGGGATCAGGTGGAATTTATCCCAGACATGAATGTAAATTTTTCTGAGCTATGAGTTAGAAGGAGAATCTACCGTAGAGAAAAATGGTATTACAGAATTGGGGCAAGTCGTAAGTATATGCCCAATTTCTCTACCATGTCAGTGGAAGAAAACCACTTAAGGCAGAGCCAGCACTGGGATGTATGTTAAGATTGTACTCAAAGCAGATTGTCTAGCCTCTTGACAATATCTATTCTATAGAATGTATCTTCTGGCAGCAAGGAGAACAGAGGGGAGTTGCTTCTACAATCTCAGCAGATTAGGCCACCCTAATACAGATTTCTACAGTAATTTCTTAGCTGCTCTGCCGTTTCAGGCTTAAAGTCCTCGGAATCCTCAGGGAGGCACCCTGAATGAAAATGTACACGAATAAAAATCTCAAAGTAGCCAAGATTTTGATCTGCACGTGCATCGTCTACAAAGGGACCTCATAGCAGTCTATCAGAACTGCGTTCCAGTCTGACTGACAGAGGCCGAATTCTCGAAAACACTTCCCCTCTGATGCCCAGGAGTTCCTTGTGATCTCCCATCCAATTACTTATCCCTCGAAGCTTGAGAGATGGTATCTGTCTCACAGTTTAAAGACAGATCGGCTGCCAACAGGCCAAAACGATCATTAATAAGTTAACTGCTACCAGATAAGATTGAAATCTATGCCAGTCCTATTTTAAAGTAATCTCTACCATAATTAGTACACAAACTGCTGCCTGGATGCAGACTCCGACGAGGGAGCGAGGCGATGAGGTTATGTGTCCACTCATAGCTCAATGGTGCTACAGCCTTATGTAGGTTCCCTTCCCCGGCTCCACCCCTCAGCCCCCAAGATGAGCAAGACATAATGCTTAAAATATACATTAAAAATGAAACCAACACTTTATACAGCCTCCCGTCCCCTTAAAAACAAAAACAGAGTGGCCCTGTTCTGTTGGTCTGTGTGGCACTGTCATCTAAGACGACAGGCCCCCTGTCGAGTGCGGAAGGTGAAGACCTACTGAGGAGTGCCTGCACCCTCAACCTAAGCAAATCCAGAGATGAATTTCTAGCAAGAGTCCCACCTCCACTCCACCAGTTCACCATTATCCCGTTTTGCAATTGGATTTTTAGAGCAGGAGAAGAAAATAGCAAGTCAGAAAGAAAAGGCAATAATAGTTATAAGAACAAATCTATATACAGCACTCGTCATGTGCCAAACCCTGTTCAAAGGGTGTCCAAATATGAACTCATTTTATCTGCACGACTCTACGGGGTAGGAATGATTAGTATCCCCACTTTACAGATGAACAAATTTAGACATATAGAAGAACCAGCTCAAAGTCTTGCAATTAGCAAGTGGAAGGGAAGAGAGGAAGGTGAGCAGGGACCTGGGGGGAGGTACAAGCGGGAAGAATCCCAGCAGACCGAAGGAAAATTGGGGCATGCCCTCACTACCAACTGTCCCCTCCAGTCACCCAAGCTTGTCGCAAATACCAGTTTCAGAGAATGCTACAATATTCTTTATTAGCCTACTCTAGGACTGAATAATTAAATATTTATTTAACTAGATTTTAATTGAAAAAAATAATAGATGGACATGTTAAAACTGTCAAATAGCACTAAAAGACACAAAGTCAAAAACACATTTCTCCCACCCCAGATGTCCTAGACAGGCGACTACTGGGGTCACCTTTGTGTGGATCCTCCAGCTCACACATCTGAACATTCATTCAACATGCTCTATTTGTCGTTCTCTAAGCCCATTGCTCCTTGTTCCGCCCTCTGTAGAAACTAACAGGTTACCACAGTCCATAAAAATATGAGCCCACATACTTAATAAAACAACAGATTTCTATTGCTAAGCAACATAAATGTGTGCATAGTTGAAAATTAGAACCAATAACTTAAGAACTGTTATGGTGCCTACAGTAAAACAGTAATCCCCAGATTATGTATAACTACGATTCCTATATTTCATTTGCTTAAGCAAACAAACAAACAGAAGCCACGCGTTCATTGCTGACATATAATCTCTCAGAGCCCACAGCCACTTTCTTTTCTATCATTTATTCACTTACTTGATGAAATATTTAATGAAAAATATTGTGTGCCAATGGTGCTTGATCCTGAGGATACAAAGCCTAAAATGGCATGACAGGAGATCTCTTTTCTGAGATCAGTGATACAGCACCGAGTGAGTGACAAGTAATCCTAATAACAATGATGACAACGAAACAATGATGATGCAAATAAGGATGCTGATGATAGCTCACACTTACTGTTTACTGTGTGCCCGCCAGCAATGCTGTTCTAATTGCTTTACATATATGAACTCACTTCAGCAGTAGAACAACCCCACGAGGCTACTACTATTATCCTCATTTTACAGAGGAAGAAATGGCTCAGAGAGGTGAAAATTCACAATTCCCATTGATCACACAGCTAGCAGGAGGGCAAACTGGGTTTCCGGCCCAGGCACTGGCTCTAGTCTTTGCCCCAACCATCACACGATCTTGTGCCCATAGCAATCCTGTTCAGGGTGTTCTGGAAACTCAGGAAAAAGAAATGCAAGTCAGACCTAGGTGGTAGGAGAAGGGTATTAGGAAAGCTTCCAGGGGGAGGTACTCTTGGAGTTGAATTTTGAAGTATGAATAAGACAATTGGATGAAAGGGATGTGGTATGTGAAAGGGATGTGGTATGTGAAAGGGAATGCAGTGTCTAAAGGGATTGAGCCCAGAAACAGCTGCTTCCTCCTGAAAACTACATGGTTTGCCAGAGGTGGACTGAGGTTGTATTTCAAGGAGCAGAGAGAAGCCTAGAGTTAGACCTCTCCCCATGCACAGGCCCCTTCCTGCTCAGTACTGGAGACTTTATCCGTACGGTATGTACCTCATCCCGCACCTTATGGAAAACTGTCATTTGAATTTTTAATAATTTCAGGACCACGTTGTACATGGAAAACACAACTTTTGAAAATCCTAAAAGAACTTTATGTCCCAACCCTCTACCCAGCAGTTCACTTATGTGCAATAAATTATTAATGAAAATATTATCAATCGATCAATAAAACTAAGTTACATTCAGATGTAGAAGGTAATTCACCCTTCTTTTCTATGCTGGCTATCAATATTTATAGGATGAAATTGCTTTATTCATTATGGATATTAAAACTGGTATGATTTATTCTTCATAAATCTGGTGTGTGTGCACGTGTGTGTGCGTGTGTGGTGCGTGTGTGACCGAAGATGTGTAATGTTGTTTGCCCCGATGAGGTCCAAGTGAAACTGATTGCTTTCTTTTTGCCTGGGTCATCTTTCTATCCCTTAAAACACGTCGGCCTTTTGCGTGACCTTTTGGAATCTTCATATGTTTCCTCTCTTTATGAAGAGTCCTCAAAAGAATGACCCTTCTAAATTAACGTCTGGCAATCCCTTACATAGGATGTCAAGAGGTGCCCACGGTTAGGCTGTGCACTGAGCTCTCATCCAGTCATTTCCCACCTTCAGAACTACCCTACAGTGTGGTTCTGTGACCACAGACAACCTTCGTACTCAACAGTCAAGATGCTTCTACAAGAAGCTCCAAAGCTTTCAGACTCAGTTTACTTTTCCCGCCATATCTTGGCCCTCTCTGTTTGATTACATCACTATACATTTTTTCACACATTATTAAATGTTCACATATTCCTTTTTCTATTTTCCATGAATGTATACTATTTCTTACACTATCTATTTTTAATTTTGTTTCTAAAAAAACTGCTCCCTTTCCAGCTTTTGTCCTTTTGAAGGTCTTGGTAAAGTTCAACGTAGACTCAGACTGTCAATCTACTTACTCTCACTTTCTTTCTGCAAAGTGTTATTGTACTCATAATTCTGTGCTTAAAACAATAAAAATAAAACTGTTTTTCCCCCTCTTTGGCTCTAAAAATTTCTTCATGTTCTTTGTTAAGAAGTTTCTGTTAAATTTTTTTCTTCTTTGAGTACTATCTTAACATGCCACTTCTCCTTCCTTAAGATTCTGAAGACACATCAAATTTGTGTGTTCATCTATTCTGCCTTCATGTTAAAAAAGGATCACAAAATAGTAACATTACACAGGACAATCACAAAATATGAGGGCTCCAGACAGTTTTAAGGGGCACCTACTGGTCTATGACTTTTGAGATGTAAGACTTCTCTGTGGAAGAATTTGCTTACAGTGACACCAATTAAAACCTGAATTAGGTATCCAATATGAATTGTCTGATATTTTTTATGTATATCTGCTTTAAGCATATACCAGAGTTATACCTATGCAGAAATAGAAGTATAATGATGTACACCTGAAATTTATACAGTGTTATAAACCAATGTTACCGCAATAAAAAAAAAAAAAAAAACACAGTTATAATGGTAAACTCAGGCAATTTATTTTAACAAAAGCCTTTAAATATTAAATTATTCTGGCACAATGGTTAACATATTTTTCTCTAAAGAAATAGGACTACAGTATGTCAGTTCCTTTCACAGTCTATGGCTGTCTGAACACAAAGTGGAGGTGGGAGTTTTCTAAACTTTTATGCGAATCAGATAAATGTCTATGTAAAACCAAGAAGGTAGATGATAATTAAACACTGACAATAAGGTCAGGTTTTTTTATTTTGTTTTTTACAATCAAAAGTTTATTCTTGGGCCGGCTCCGTGGCTTAGCGGTTAAGGGCGTGCGCTCTGATGCTGGCGGCCCGGGTTCGGATCCCGGGCGCGCCCCAAGGCACCACTTCTCCGTCCAACGCGAGGCCGAGTCCCACGTACAGCAACTAGAAGGATGTGAACCTACGACATACAACTGTCTACTGGGGCTTTGGGGGGAAAAAAATGAATAAATAAAATCTTTAAAAAAAAAAAAAAAAAAAAAAAAAAAAAAAAGTTTATTCTTGCTTGTGCTATCTCCTCCCTTTTGTAGGGCTGAGTTATCAACATTTTTCTCACATTCCATCTGAGATTTTCAGCCAATAGTATCACTTTTCAACAACAGTAGCTATTTCAGAGAGATTACACGACTTATTTTTCCTCCTTTTGATAAGGCATAAACCACAAGTGTCCTATAAGTTAGGATTATCATTGGCACTCATAATATTACATCAGAATTTTAAGCTGGAAGAAACTTTTGGTTTCATCAGATTCGGCCTCTGTCTCTTCTACCCTGAAGAACCTGCTCTCCCCCAAAGGGAAGCTGGTTAGTCCCACTAACTGGCAGGGACCCTTGAGACAGGACTTCTGGCTCTCACACTGGTGTTAATTCTTCCACACCATATACCTCTCCCACCATGAGCAATTTAGATTTGTTCTTCTTAAAAACTTTCACTAATTTTCTCTTAGGATTGCTCCATTTTGAAGCCAATAACAAGTTGACTGGTAAAATGGCAGCAAAAAGGGAGTCTTTTCCGAACTTTCACATGTCCCTCCGCTATTGCCCTGAGATCCTGGGGCAGCGCGGTCTGATGAGATCTCACTGGACTGGGGGAATGTGAGTAATTCTTAGGCTGCTCCTCACCAGCTTTGGGGCCTTAGGCAAAGGCACTTAGCTTCTCCAGGATTTTATCTTCTTCATTTATGAAATGACAGTTGGGCTAAATGACCTCTGACCTCCCCTCCCTGCTTTAGAATTAAAACAATATTCCCAAAATACATTGAAGTCACTCAAGAACAGTGCGCTGGTAATTCTACATTATGTCACTTCACATCAGTCATTCATTAGTGGGACATATCTTAAAAAGTATGAGCAAGCTTGATTAAGCAAAGAATGTCAAACTCAACCAACCTTAATCAAACAGATTTGATATGAATAGAACGTGTATTGTTCACATATCTGTTATGACTGAAAGCAACTATTGTCAAATGTTTTCCAAATTATCTTCTAATGACTCTAGAAAGCTGTTTATATAGTTGAAAAAACTATTGTTACACTTTTTTTCTTTCCTTTTTCCTTACCACAGCTGCTTTGCGTGGCTTACTTTCAGTAGTGCTCTGGACTTCCCTACATAGTGAAGAAGAAACATACCACTCAAGAAGAAAGGATTTCAGGATTTTTGTTTATATCCTCATTATGTCCTTGCTTGTTTTCATTAATGCTACCCTCCTTTCTTTATTTTTTGTTCCCTCTCATTATCCTTCTAACAGGATAATGTCCTTCCATTGTCCACTTTTTGTCATTTCTCTCTTATCATTACCCTGACTACCTCATTCTGGCATCCCACTAATTTTCCCTTTAGGCTAAAAATTGAAGAATCTAAAGCCTTTCTGTAAATTGCTGAAAAGGATTTGCTTTTTCCTTCACAAAAATATTCAGCAATAACTTATAAAGTCTTTATGGATTCACTTTCTGGCTTTGGACAGAGGAGAGCTGATTTAAATACATTTAAAAAAAACTGTATTCTCAAAGAAGAAACAATACATTATTTGTTGAATTAACACTTTATAATTAATACTTTACTCTGATTTACTCACACGGTTTTAAATTCATTAAAGGGAAAATGAAAAAAACTCATAAAATTATAAAAATTCTAATGTTCTTTAACTTAGAAATTCACATGTGAAAAATAATTTAGTCACAACTGGCCTCTGAGAAAATCAGTTCCGTCTATCTCAGAAAATTCAGAGGTCCTCTGCCACCTTAGACCATCAGCAGCAACTGAAGTTGGAGCCCTCTCACAGGAGGTACAGCAGTAACCTCCCACCTGCCAATGACGGGCGTCTGTCAAGTTCAACAAACGCTAATTTGAGTGTTAATATTCCATGAGAAAAGCACTAATCATTAGTTAAATAAACAAACCATTTGAGTGTACAACTGTCAATGTGACCAAAATCTGCTCACATAGGGATCAACATCATGCCCTGGCCAACTGTTGAAATGCCATAGACCCAGTTATCCCCTGCTGCTAAGGCACATGGCCACGTTAGCCCGGCACAGACGAAGCATTCCTTGACTGTAAAGTCTGAAGGTAGTTTGGAAAGAGACGCAAATCAGAACTGTCTTTGGAACCCCACTGCCACTGCCTTAGGAAAAGCTTTCGCTGCCTCTGGGTCTGGGATAGACCTTCTGGTCTCCCTGACCCTACCCCTCCCCTCACTGGTCCACCCTCCCTGGCTCTTCTGTTATTCCCGATAACCAAAGAGATGCAGTCAGGCCACGCCCTTGCTTCAAAACTCCCATTGTCCCTTTGCAACCAGCTGAGGTCAAAACAAGCTTTAGCATCAGATGGAACTTGTCACAATCCTATGTTGTAATCACTCCCTGGCAGTGAGACGTTTGGTCATGGGTAGGGCGTGCCTTATAAAAGGGACAGAGTGAGTGTGAGTGTGAGTGTGTGTGTGTGAGTGTGTAAAGCAATAAAGCACCTGGTACTTGGTAAGTATTTCTATTATATTTCTCCCTTTCATCTTGATTGCTGGGTTGATTTCAAATTTATAATTTGGCATCGTCAGCCTTCACCATCTGAACCAAATCGTGCTGCTCCGGTGCTTTCTTTCGCTCTCCCCACCCTCGCCCCCACTTTAGAGACATCAGTGCTCCCAGACTCACCAGACACTTCCAGGAGTCTGTGTCACATACCTAAGATGCCCTTTACCCTTTCTCCCCTTGACAATGTGTACTCATTATTTAATGTCCACCTCTTATGTCTTTCCCAAACTCCAGTGAGTCACAGCTCCTTTCTGCCTCTACAGCATATTCATTTACTCACTCACTCACAGCAATTCTACTTTGTGATGAGAAGCCGGGACTCTAGAACCAGTCAGCCTGAATCACATCCCAGCTCGGCCACTCACTGACTGTGTAAACTTGAACAAGTTACTTAGTCTCTGTGGCCCAGTATCTTTAGCTGTAAAACACAGTTAAAAACCCTATTTTAGGACTATTTGACATATTGTAGGAAAACAATAAATGCAGAAGATAAGAGTCTTGGGTTCTTGTCTTGGTTCTGCCTCTTATTGCATGAGTGAATTTAGGCAAGTTAACAAAATTAACACTAACTGTTGACCTTACTGAGTGATCCACCATCACCCTGTACGTAAAATGAGGGGATTGAACTGAATAGTCTCTCTGAGGTCTCGTCTACGTTTATGGTTCTACAGTTTTCCCTTAATCTGTTTATTTATAATACTTCAGAGCTATTTGTGTAAGTTTTTCTTGCATTAATGTGGCCATAGAATTCCTTGACACATTGCCAGATCAAAATGCTACTGAAAGGAAAATTCTCCCTAGTTTTCATTTCTACAGAGTGTGCTTCCTTCAGACGGGAACACTTGTACTACAGCCAAAGGGATTTCCAACAAAATCCAAATCGTGTTCAAGTATTAAAGGATTCTGATCGCTAATAATAAAGAGTTAGGAGCCCAACAAATCCAAGATTACGGGAATTTGATATTTATGGATACTTTTTGACATGTCAAGAAGCCCAAACTATTACCTGCCAAGATCGGAAGTTGGTCAACCAAACATTATTTCCTATCACTCACATCTACATTAAAGTCCGTCAAATATGAATACTTGATACTAAAGTCATAAAGACATTTTGGAGCTTATTGAATCAGAGAATTTTAAAGCCAGAGGAAACTTTAGCATTTTTAAGATAAATGTTCTCTGTTTATGTCAGATATCACCTTTAAATATTAATCCACAACGTAACAAGGGAAAAACAACTAAGAACAATTTACTTCCCTACAGGAAATACTTGCATTTATATTATTATAGAAGGTATGAGGAATCAAAAGTATCACATTACAGGTATGAATAAATTCATCTTTACTAATTGTCCATATACCTAGTTTTTATTATGTGGCTTTTAATGTATTTCCATGTATTTGTAGATGTCTACATCTAATTTTATAGTGAAGTTGTTACAGGGCTGAAGCCAAAAATGAGGTGTGGCTCTAAAGTACTATGACTAATTTTTAAGCAAATAGATGAGAACTTAACCACAGATATTAACTAGTCCTCTTTAAAGTACTGTTATCTTGATAATATTCTATTGGGTCCATCTTTATCTCAAAAATCCTGTTTTGGAGTTATCTACCTTCTCTTGTGTGTGTGTATTGGTGGAAAAATCTTATTTTTAGGGTGAAGTAAATTTGGAGAAACTACCTAAAAGTCAATCAGCTATGTATTAGAGCAAGTATAGCGAAAGGTTATGGTAGAATTTAGCTTTGCTTTAAAATTTTTCAACTTTGCCGTATGTTTGAATATTTTTGTAATGAACTGTAGAAAAAAAACCATCAGAGCTCAACTTAATAAATAAAATGGGTAATCTCTTGGGTAATAGACTGACCGTATAAAATAATGTAAACTAAATAACTCAAAGTAATTTTCATATCTATGACATATCATATGTCATACAAACTAGCTTTCATATATATATATCTATGATACATATATGTATAGACATCTTTTGTGTGTGTGTGTGAGGAAGACTGGCTCTGAGCTAACATCCATTGCCAATCCTCCTCTTTTTGCTGAGGAAGATTAGCCCTGAGCTAACATCTGTGCCCATCTTCCTCTATTTTGTATGTGGGATGCCACCACAGCATGGCTGGACAAGCTATGCGTCCGTCCGTGCCCGGGATCCAAACCTGTGAACCTGGGCTGCTGAAGCAGAGTGGACAAACTTAACCCCTATGCCACAAGGCCGGCCCCTATATATATTTTTATATAAATTCTTTTTCTATAGAAAATTATAGAAGAGGCATTCCCAACATGTTTCAAACAATGGCAATACTTTTGGATTAATTGTGTAGTGTTAAAGAGGATATCACTTATTTGGATCTATACATTCCTGAGATTATGTTCATTACAGAGCATGGAGTCAACTTTGTGACTTCCCTCCACTAGCTAGGAATGCTAGATCGATGTGTATCCCTTACGCAGTTCTATCATGCCTCGACTAAAGTATGCTTTTTGAAAGGACCATGTGGGCAAGGACGGAGATTTGATCAAATGTGGAACTGATTGATGCTGGCATTCAGCCCTGAATTCATTTAAATTATGATACCAAATACAGTAGAAAGGGACCAAGACTTATGAATGGATACTTCCTGTCTTTGAGCGGCACTGAATCCCAAGAGGTGCCCTAAACCATAAGTCTTGCAACCACAAAATCTATTCTTCCTTTTTTCTGTTCTCTTTTCTCTTTTGGAACCCATCAAATCCTCCATACATAGCTATACCGAGCCAGTTTTGGTGTAACATTTAAAAACCACAGAATTATGCTGGGAGCTTAGCACCCATTCCATAATAAAACTGTGAAATTGTTTCAAATTCAGAAAAGCATGGTAGTATCATTAAGAGCTTCAGAAGGAAAAAAAGAATTCCAATTTCCCTTTCATGAAACTCATCAAAAAAAAAAAGGTGGATGACAGCCACCAACACTGTGTGAAGCAACAGCTCTGCCAAAACTGTGAATAATTAACAGATTTGAAAATATAAGTAGCTTAAGCCAATCACACATTTGGCAGGGGTGAAAGTTGACTGTGGTAACTTGCTACTACAAGTGCACTCTTCTCCAACAACATAATTTCCCACCTGTCCGTCGCTGACTAGAGTCAGTTCCCTGTCCATCTTTCCACAGGCGAGGACAGTGCATCTGAAACCCCAGAGGAGATAAAAGGATATTTATAACATTTCATACTCAGGGCATTTCAGACAGTTTTCCGTAAAAGATTTTTTTATGATTTAAAATAAATTAGCTTATTTCTCCAGGTATATATCCTTCTTTCACCTAGAATAGATGATAAAAAAATAGCTAAATTTCTCTTTTTATTGTACTATAATAGAGTGTTTTAAAATTCTACATGGGGACTCTTTTCAAAACATAACATGTTTCCTCCTCATACACGCGTAAAGACTGGACAAAAGTTGAAGTATATATTTTAAGAATGAGTGGTGTCACTCACTTAAATGTCCTTTTTAGGGAAAAAAATATTATATACTGACGTCTTATCAAACATAAGAAAGGATAAAATGAAAAACTAACAGACTAATAGTATGTATGAAAAATTGGCTAGCCACATTTCAAAAATTCATTTTAAATTTAAGTATTAGTTGTGGAATGGCTTACGAAACTTCGTTCATAAATATCATTTCTCTAAGTCAAAATGGCACGTATTCACCTTTGTAAAAAATTGCCTTAAAATGATGGAATTTTTACTATTTTCCAGCCTTTTTTGTGTGTGAAAATCAGGCTCATTTTTTTCCTACATAGTTTCATTCTTTATTCAAGTATTTATATTTTCTTTGCTACTTTCACAAGATTCTCCTTTCTTAATTTTTACTTCCTTAATTACCTGCAGACACATCATTTTTTTCTCAGTTATTTAAATGAGCTATATTTAGAAGCAAATGCACTGTATTTCCTTTAAAATAAGAAAGCGAGTTTCACCTTTGATAATCCACATCTGTTCATTTCTATGTTTACGTGATGGTGATGATAAAAGATTTTTCAAAAAATGCCTCAGAACTCAAGATTTTATTTTTTAAATAATTCATAGGCAAGGCTTGTAACTGGTGAAAAAGAATTCTGCTGCTCAGATGCAAAGGAATCATGTTTGATGTTTAATAGTCAAGATTTTATTTCCTACTCATGGCTGCTATTTGCATAATGACACAGTCTAGATGCACAGTAGTTAGTCTGTAGAATACAGCAAGGTCACTATGAATTCTAGAGAGCTTTTGGTCCCTCCAACAGTCACTCACGTTAAATGAGTCCTGATCAGTTTTCCCATGTGAGGAAAGACACAATGAGTGCGCAAAAAACACCCAAATCAGATAAGCAAAATTCTGGGGTCCTGTGCTCCAATCTGCTTCTCTCCTGCCTGGGAAAAACTACTGAGCTCTTCTAACTTAGGAAAGGATTAAATAAAGATTTAGGAGAAGCTGACTTTTACAGGACTCAAAAAAATATATGCTGGCAGAGTACTTGTGGCTATCACGGAATGAGGCCAAAATATTTGAAGGGCTACTTTTGCCCTTGACTTCAGAGAGATTTTACCAGAAAATCGGAAGTGAAAGAGGGCCCCAGCTATAGTAGCAACAAAGTCACTCAGTGTGTCCCAGGCTAAGTTAGTGCATCTTGCCCTTCCTTGGCAATCACAACACACGCCCACGTTTGCACCTAACGGTGATCGCCATTACGTGGGCTTAAGGGTCTGTGTATACTGACTTTAAGGAATCTATCAGAGTTATGAAAGCTTGCTACTATCCTATGATTTTTACCCTCCGAGCTGTATGATTTCAATCATTCATTTGACAATAACAACACGCACTATAATGACATAAATCGCATATTTATGGAGAGCCTATGATGTGCGAGGCCATTTTACATTTACATTACATTTACATTGTACATAAAATGTACAAAATGTACATTTTACATTTACATTCAACATACATACAATATGAAAAATTTTAAATATTCAACTAAGAATTAATAATGGCATTACAGAAGCTTCTTATAAACTAAATATTTAATGGGGATTTTTTTTAACTCTGCTATTCATTATTTATTTCTGTACAATCAAACTCTGCTAGTGCTCAAGCTGCATCAACACTTTCAGTCCTGAGGGTCTTATTGGGAGAGCTGCAATTTCAGAGGACTAAATAATAACCTAGGTGTTAATGAAACTCCGGATTGGCAAAGGTTCATAATTTACAAACAGGGAGCAATTGAGGCACCAAATAAACAAACACCATCTTCCTGTTGGAAAATAATAATACTCTGAGCCTGAGTCTAAGGAAGCTGAATCATCGTCCACACCTCAATATCATGTTTTTAAAATTACACATGGCGCGGTACATACTTCGTGGCTGTTCACTGGTGGTAAATCCCTGGCCCATGGCAGAGGCCAGGCTAGAGGAGAAATGTGTGCACGGAGCGAGAGAAGAAGGAAAGGGGTCCCAGCTTTCACATACTGCTCACTGCCGGCAACAATACATCCACATACTCACTGAGAAAATGAATTAAATGCAGTCTTTTAACAACAGGTTAGTTTATATTGAATAATTCCACAATTAACCTAAGATAAAACTGAGAATTGTGTTGCAAACAAAACTCCCAAGACAGTTCAGAGAATTTTAAAGAAAGAAGGGGCCTAAAAAACACCATCTAAACTAATTTCAAAACGTCACAGAATAAAACGCTAAACAATGTTAATTAACTTATCAGAAAAGTCACTGTAGCAGTTTAATGACAAAGTTTTATTCAGAATTTCCATCTCTGCATTATGAATAAAAAGAGAGTACTATCTAATAAAGAGTTTTTGCAATACAGTGTCACATGGATTTTTAAAATCCAGACCTAATCTGGAATAACATTCAGAATAGAAATGAATTCAATAGTGTATAATTGCTAACATCCGTTGTTATTATAGTAACACAACTTCAGGATAAACTCTGAAGTAAATCTTTACAGAAAATAATCACTACTTTCCTAAGAGTAAATGAGTTCTATTCCCTCCTGGCCACAGGTCAAATGAATATTGTCCCAAAGGCTGCAGTCACAGCTGCTCAAAACCTCAGAATAAGAAAGAGTTCTCAAAATCAGCCTGCATTATAAAGTCTTCTCTTTTAGCTCAGTGGAAGTATCTTTATACGCTGGCACGTTACAGTCCTAATGGTAACTGGCAAATTCTGTTCTTGGCCATTACCGGTAGCCATAACCAGGAAGCAGCTGAACCAACCAACCTGTTGGACTGCCTTTAGCAATCCCTCCCTGTCTGTATCTGCAGGTTCCCTCTTGAGTCACCCTCCCACAGACAGCTCCACACAAGCTCACCATCTGAACACTGTAGATATTTTCCCGTTTTATTGATGAAAACACTAAAACCCCAAGAAGTTAAGGAACTCACCCCAAAACATAGACTTATAAAGAGCAGAGCAGAATTTCTGGTCTTCTGATTTCAAGTTAATATACCTTCCTTCAAAGGGCAGGTAAAAAAGAAGACTCTTTCTTGGAAGTGTCCACATTTTTTATACTATCATGAATGAATTGAGCCAAAAGAAGAAAAAAAATGGAATCTATTGCTGACTTTTCCCCAGAGACATTGTTTAAACATTTAAATAACATCCTCCATTAAAAATAATTTGTATTTATGTCATGTAACATACCACTATTCATGTTTACACAAGTATGCATAAGCATAATGGAGACATTAATCTATGGAAGATAGTTATTTCAAAGACATAAAAACTTACTTTCAAAAATGTTTTAATTCACTCAAGGACATAAACAAAATTAGAGATAAGCTCTTTTAGCTAATTTGGAATCTATTCCATTGACTCATTTTCAACAATGTTATAAGCAAATTAATTTATCTATCAATTATTATTTGATCAGGTAAGGAAAATTAAAAAACCAACTGGTGATATAAGAGAACAGACATGCTTTAAGCATCTTAACTGTATTTAAATCCATAATATAAGTCAGTTGGCTTTTTCAACTTAGGGAGCAGAGAACAGTTAATTAATCACTCAACTGCTAACAAATGTTACTCAGGCTTCCCTTGGCAATTATGTGGTCACTCAGAGAATCAAAGGCAATTAAGTAGCTGATCAATGAGCTCTCCTCTTCAGTGGATAACAAAGACTCCCAAGTTTTACCTCCTGTTCTTCTAAATAAACTAAAGAAACTATACATTTTTATCAGCATCTAAGGCTGAAAAAACTTAAAATTCCAATATCTTTTTCAACTTTTTAATATAGATAAAATCCAATGTGTTAATGATCATATCTACAATATAACAAAGTATTAAGTATTAGAAACTAGATTTAGGAGAACAAAAATCCCTTTACTGAATAAGATAACCAAAGCAGACCAACAGCTAAGCAATTATTCAGCAGACTGAAAACAGCAGTATGATGGAACTGGCCAGTTCTCTGTTTTTCTAATCTATAAATTATTTTAAATCCCTTGTAAAAAGATTTCAATAGGATATCAAACAATGGTTTTCAAACACTCAGGTAGAAGAACATTTCTGCTGGCTACTGATACCTTTATGGACTCCTGCGTTAAACCACTTCTGTGGATCACAGCATGCTTTATAGTTTCCCCCAAAGAAAGTGAATCTGTTTGAAATATGAGTATTTAGAAAGTTCGCCTCTCTTTTGGAATGTAGTCAAAGAAGAGAGCAGAGTGGAGTGCCAGGGGTTTCTATACTAAGCAGGCTTTGAAAATTAAAAGCAAAGAAGTATATGTTCTTGTATTATATAGTCACTCTAATAAAAGCCATAAAACACAGCCAGGGGACGCTGGACATGAACAATTTCATAAGCCTGGTATCGATCGATCCCAAGATTCTTTTCAAGTGAGGTTGCTTTGCCATAACCGGTTCCCTTGTGCATTTCCTATCACTGTACTCTACTAAGCCTTGCGCTAAATATAGGAGAGCTTGGAATTTCATGTTTTGTGACAATTTATTGTAACTTACGTCCTACTGTAAAGTTTATATACAGTCAGAATGAATGCAAGTGCACGAGGAAAGCAGTCATAATGAAGCAGCATCTCAGAGCTGACTCGAGAATTGGACTTGGAGTTGGAACGCCAGGCTACGTTTTAGTCCTCCTTCCAGGATCATCGTTAGGATGAACATAGATGGTGTTTGTGAAAGTGTCACATGAACAATACAAGACTAAGCAAATGTCAGAAATTATAAACCAGAGAGTAACATCTATTATGCCATCCTCTCAACACTCAACACTTTATTTCCTTGATCCAGTTCTTAAAGAGCCATCAGATTAAAAATTAAGTGAAATCAGAGTTGTATAATCTTGAGTTGAGATTTTTCCCTACCATAAGGTTAATACTAGTTTAATTTAACTCTACTGTAAATTTTAAAGCACGAACATAAAGAAGAAAAGCCTAGGTTCTCACTTCATCCTAATTCCACGTATTAATACAAAAACTTGAATATGTCCTAAACCTCTGTGTATGTGGCAAGAAGCTCAAGTTAACCTTCTGGATTTTACATTCACATCACATAATGTTCGGTGCATGATAAGTATTTTTTTCTTTTATACCTTCATCTTGACAGCTTGAATTGTTTCTGTTTTTGCTGTGAAATGTCCATAAGAACAAAACTGAAAAAGCTCGGATGAATTCTGTGTGTTGCATTCTGCAGTATTTCACCAAATGGAAATCTTTACATTATTCCTGATAAAGGTACTAAATCATTCTTTGCTTAAAAGATCAATCATTCATCATCAAATATTTATGGGAGTCTATTAGAGGAGAGGCGCCATACTAGAAACTGGTCATACAAAGATTAAGATGAATATATATATTCTTATTGGTTTATGGCATAAAATTATCAGCAGAGTCAGGATGGTTTAGATGACTTCAAGAATGAAAGAAGGGTTGTTGACGGTATAGCCTTAATGTTTGACATCAACATGTAGATGGCATTTATAATCCACAACATAACCCTTCATACATTTACTGGCAGCGATACACTGAAGAGAATGAGACAGATTTGGTTCATTTTGCAAAGGAACAGGTTTCCCACTGTCTGATGAGGATGCCACTTCCTTTAGTTGATGTGCGAGAAAGCAGTAGATGGGTTTAAGAAAATATGGAGGACAACGAATAACTCTAAAACAATCCATAAAAACTTTGGGAGTATGTCAGATATCTCAAATAGCTATGGAAGTTGCAGTATCTTCAGGATACAAATAGAACAGATAACTTTAAAACAAACACAATTTGAATTCTGGTTAAAAATTGTACCACTTTTCCTTGTAAATCATAAGTGACTCTATTCAACCTGAGGCTTAGCAAAGAAAGAAAGAAAGAAAATCTATTTTGAATTTTTAAAACTTTTGCAAACAATCTGGGCCTCCATTGGATGCTTTAAAACTACTTGGATGAAACTGAATGTTTAGATTTCTCACTGAAGTCATAAAATTATACAGATGATGGAAGAAGTTGAATTGATATTTAAACTCCCAACATTACAAATGCCTTCAGGTTTGTCTCTATTGCAAAAGTAAATGCAGAAGTTGATCAGCCCTATTTAGTGAGTCAATATAATGAGCATACCTGACCAAACCTAAACACATTTTCTTACCAGCAAGTGTGTTTGCCAAAACTTTTGTTTTGCTATCTTGTCTTTCCTTTAGAATCATAACCCTGTTAAGATTTATATGTGAAGAAAAAATAAAACTAAGGGATATTAATCCGGCATAATATTAACCCTACAAAGAAAATTATTTGGGGTGAAATCTGAATGTATAATGAATCATCTCATAACACTTCTTTATTACATATTTTTATATAGATGAGAGGATGCTATATTTTAAATATGTAGTGGAAACACACGAAAGTATCATTATAACATTATTTTATATGTATAAATGTTTTCTTACAATTAAACTTATAATCATGCCAAGAGTGTATTCTCACATATTGGCTTGCAATTTGCTAAAGTTATTTTTCAATGAATACTTAGTATATTGCAAAGCATACAGTGAGATTCTAGACTATAGAATAGATTATTTTTAAAAAATCAAATGTCACATGTAGTGTAGAGATAAATCACACTATTCCTGCTTACTTATTTTAAAGAATAAATAAGCATTTACCTTCTCTACTGAATTTTATGATAACCTGTACCTGAAATGGTGTGGCATCAATAATTCAGAGATTGAATTTTCACAATTAATTCAAGCATGGATTTTAGTTGACTACTCTTAAAATAAAAATCCCCAATTTCCCATTTACCAGAAGGCTGTAAGGTGCTCCACCAGCAATGGTCTTATTCAGACTGAATATTCATATATGCTATTGTGTTTTTACTAGAGGCAACATTGTCCACCTAGATTTGAACCCCAGTTCTGCTGGGTGATGCTGGGCAAGCTACTTAACATCTCCGTTCCTCAGTTTCTTCTGATAATATTAGTATGTACCTCATAGGGTTGACATGACATGACATTCCTCAGAATGTTAATAATACCCCTCACAAGGGTGCTATGAGGTTTAAATGAGTTAATATTTGCAAAGTTCTTAGAAAAAGGCTTTACATATAGAAGCTCTAAGATAAAATTCTTTTTTTTTTTTTTTAAAGATTTTATTTATTTTATTTTTTCCCCCCCAAAGCTCCAGTGGATAGTTGTTTGTCGTAGCTGCACATCCTTCTAGTTGCTGTATGTGGGACTCGGCCTCAGGATGAACGGAGAAGTGGTGCCTCGATGCGCACCCGGGATCCGAACCCGGGCCGCCAGCATCGCAGCGCGCGCACTTAACCACCAAGCCACAGGGCCGGCCCCTAAGATAAAATTCTTAAAGTGTGCCCTCCTTTTTTATTTTTTTTGGTGAGGAAGATTGTCCCTGAACTAACATCTATGCCAACCTTCCTCTCTTTTGTATATGGGACATCATCACAGCATGGCTTGATGAGTGGTGTGTAGATCCGTGCCCAGGATCCAAACCCATGAACCCCTGGGCCACCAAAGTGGAGCACGTGAACTTAAACACTATGCCACTGGGCTGGCCCCAAACTGTGCCCTACTTTTATATCACTTATATAGGACCAAAATCTGTGCTTGAATAATAAAGAATATAGTTATAAACAGTTCAAGGCTTATATAAGTCTAAATAATTCTTTGAAATTCATGACAATAAAACTAATGATGATTATTACTTTCAGAACATACCTTTGACATTTCTGGATGAAGAGAAATCATATATACAATCAAATAAACCACTGTTTGGTTCCATACTAAAAATTTTGTTCACAAGTGTTTTGCTTAATGCACACACATATACTCTCATTGACTAAGCCATTCAGTATTAAAATAAAAACACCATACTACTATTTTGACCAAAAGAATTGCAGAAATCTCCTCTCCCTTTCTGTCTTTTAATACATTACAATGAAAAAATGTTATCTCCCATAAAACAATGATGACTTAAAATCCCCAGTGAACAGATCAACAGAACACATGGTCCATGTTTGCCTACACTCTGCAGCAGCCCCTCTCCCCTTGCACTGCCTCTAGGAGCTCAGCGGGTTTGTCTGGGAAATATATTGGTCTGCCTCAACTAGAAAAAACATAAAACATAATCTTGACTGTTGTTTCATTCCTTTTATAAGACTAATAATTCAGTTGTCTTCTATCCAGAGACATAGTCTTTATAACATGTTCTGTTCTGTACTGACATTTTTATACCATTTTTCTTTAAGTGTCATATATTTCAAACAGCTTTAGAGTAAGAGTTATTACCCTTTATGGAATCCAGGGAATTTGGATCAATGTGTGAGTGGTATTGAGAACACATGGACACTGTTTAAGGTTGGACCTGATCATTGGTCTGGAGATATTCAAATACCTAATCTATTTCCATTTAAAAGGAAAATAAAAAGAGGATTCTCTAATGCTGTCTTAATGTCACTTTTCTTAGAATTACAGTCATTCAAGACCAAGCAATACTCTTACCTACTTTACGTAAAGTGAAAAAATTGTTCTCAAGTCCAAAGAAGCATGTATGTTTTCAAGAAATTGCATGTGTACTTTTATTAAACGTTGTTTTCCAACTTTGCATCTGGAATCTAGGATTAATTTTAATCATATTAGAAAAAATATTAGTAGACGGTGAAAGAGCAGTTAGTTCAACCACTTGAACTAACTTGAAAGTTAATCTCCTGTTCAGTGTTCATGGTTCAATGTCTGAAAATGAATGATCAAAATGATCCAACAAAACTCTCCAGCAGTTTAAAGGTATATATGTCTAATAATAATTTATTTTAATCATTAATCAAATACTTACATTATAATACCCATAAATAATTTAAGCTGTAATTAACCCTACTATAAACAGTTCATGAATAGGCATGAGTACAGAGATCATTAGTGCAGAGAAATCGTTCTTATCTGTGTATACTCTTCCTTTCCCTCTGGCAGAAAGAAAACAAGAAAGGATTTTTAACAACATGACAATTTTAAAGCCATCTCCAGTGTTCCCAAATGTCAGAGATCAGAAACTGTTTTCTCTTATCCTGCCAGTCTACCCTCACAGTTGTGAGCTCCCTGGAAATGGCTTCTATGATTTGCATCATGTAATTTAAAATTGCCAGGATTCAGTAATTAAAAGGGAAGAAAGGTTTGGGGTAAAACTTTCACAGAGAGAAATATGTTGTTGCAGAAATATGTTTAGCAACTTTTCCAGGAACAACAACAAACAAAAAAATCCAACAGAGTTCTGAGAATTATATTAAAGACTAGCCTGTTATAACTTTGAAAAAGGAAGTTTCCTCACCACAAACCAAATACATTCCTCTAAATGTACACTCTCTCATAAATTATAGAGATGCTCTCTACCATGTACCACTAACCACCACCAGCTCATAGACAGTGATAAAAAAAAAAAAGAAAAAGAAAAATTGAACTGGCTTCACTGTAAGAGCTTACGGTCTTCCAGGGATACTTCTTGGACTGCACCACGCCCATGGAGCTGATGTGACCAGCAGTTTGCTGACTGACTTTGTATCCTCCTGGAGTTGATTCAAATGCTAGGCTTGCTGTGATGCCAGAGGGGGGGCCCTGCTCGGATGAGCTGCAAACAGGCCCCAGGGGGATGCTCTGTTGTAAGCCAACAGGAGCCCTCCCCGTGGATCAACAGTAGCACGCTGGGCCCAGATGAGCTTATCACTCTGCTTGAGGCCCACGAGGAGGGCTCTCTCTACCTGCTCCCCTCGCCAGTGTCCTTTTCTCACGTCTGAGCTTGTGAATGAAGAACAAGGGCCCAAGTGTGCCCTGCCCCTCTGTTTAACCTGTCAGCATTAGCCTACTGCAGAGTTCCAGGTTATGAGAAAGGCCGGGGTTGGGAAATGAGGATTCAAGTGCAGTCACCACAAACAGTATACATTTGAGCCTAAATGGACTAAACCAAAGAAAAAAGCCAGAAGCCGATCCCACTACATACAGGAAACTGAATAAATGACAAAGGTGCCATTAGGGAAAAATTAGGGATAAGGGTGCCATTAGATTGCTGCCTCACACCTTAGTCAAACAAATCCTTGGAGGGTCAACTATTCTAAAGAAAGAAATAAAGTAGAAAATACTTTAATTTCAAAGTGGAGAAGGCCTTTCTAAGCTTAACACAAAACTCTCTCTAAAGGTCTGAATTTCTTTGCCAAACCCAGCAACCGGGTCTGCATTCCTAGTCCTTGCACACCTTATCAGGACTATCTAATCTCCAAGTCCAGTCTGTCCCACCCTGCAATTTTTAAAATTTTTTTGCTGAGGAAGATAGGCCCTGAGCTAACATTTGTGCCCATCTTCCTCCATTTTGTATGTGGGACGCCGCCACAGCATGGCTTGATGAGTGGTGTATAGGTCTGCACCTGGGATTCGAACCTGTGAACCCCAGGCCACCAAAGCAGAGCACGCAAACAACCACTATGCCACCAGGCCAGCCCCTCCATCCTGCGATTTTAACCAGAGTACCTGGAAAGACAGCTCAGGATATGACATCAGTGCCCTTGGACATCGTTCTAGAAAGACATTGACAACAAACTACAAAAGTTTAAGTTACCCCTTAGAAGTCTTAAAATAATTTTACCTAAAGTAACTGCCAAGTGACACCATGATATAGGACACTGTTCATACACATTTCTTTTGTGAAAGAAATCATTTTGCTAAAACAAAATCAAAGCATTTTGCTAAACATTCTATAAAAATTAGTAAAAATCAATAATTTTTAAAGCTGTGATTGCAAATTTTTCCAAACCATGAGCCCCAAGAGTTGTACTGATTGCGTGACAATGAAACTGATAAGATGGCCCCCTAGTAAAACGCTTGAGACTAACATTGTTAGGTGCTCTTTACAATGTCCCTAGGTCTGTAGTTATAGTCATCCTCAACTCCAACCTCTGATGTTGAAGACAGTATCTGTGAACTCTGGTATTCTTGGCTGCTTAAAGGACTGAATTTTACCTTATGGAAACCCAAGAAAAAATGTTTGCTGTCATGTGTCATTCAATGTATGAAAGATATGCACATCAATGCAGAAATTCCCAGTATATACGTTATGTTAACTGAAGCCACATTCCACTTGTTTAGGAAGTATCTGATAAAGAATCCAACTGCGCATGCTCTAGAGGCCCACGTGAGGAACAACGAGGAAAAAGCAAGCAATGAGTCTTTATTTGCAACAAGTTAAATCACTGCATTTTTTTTTTTTTTTTTTAAAGATTTTATTTATTTATTTTTTCCCCCCAAAGCCCCAGTAGATAGTTGTGTGTCATAGCTGCACGTCCTTCTAGTTGCTGTATGTGGGACGCGGCCTCAGCATGGCCAGAGAAGCAGCGCGTCGGTGCGAGCCCGGGATCCGAACCCGGGTCGCCAGCAGTGGAGCGCGCTCACTTAACCACCAAGCCACGGGGCCGGCCCTAAATCACTGCATTTTAACTAACCATTTGGAAAGAGTTGATAAGGTCAGGACACATGTCTAGAAAAACTGTAAGCTGACTTTGAACAGATAATATACAAAAAGTTAGTTCTAGCTTTTACTAATCTAAGAATCTGAATTTTATCCCTGGACAAAAGAGTACGAATAATGTCCTTTGATTTATATTTGAAGACAATAACTAGTAAATTTATATTAACACAAAAATTTCATTCAGGGAAAATGTTTAAACATAAAATGAAAGTATGTCATAAAACTTCCTATTACTAACTATCCACATCATGTAAAAAAACCAGGTACAAATAGCCAGCATTTACTATCCCTCTGACACTATACTGAGCCCTTCGTGCATGAGTTATACACCAAGAAAGGCAACATGTCCTAATACATGCCTCACTGGTTTGTTGTGAGAATTAAAAAGTTAGTATGTGAAAAATGTTTAGAACGATGTCTGGGACATGGGAAACATTCAATAAATATTAGTTCCTAGTATCTCATTTAATCCTCACGACAAACACCTGAGGCTTAGAGATACTGAATAACTTGTCTAAAGTGACATCACCTCATAACTATGACTATGCTTGTAACCGCACTCTTCCTGAAGCTAAATAAATAGTATATTCTCTCCTTGCTCTCTTTTTCTCTCACCACACAGTCTATATCAACAGAACGGCTTGTATATGAATGAAATATATTTATATATCACATGTATAAACGTTGGAAGAAAACGCATGCCGAGTGACGCCATTACATATTTTTATAGCTTTATTTTTCATATTTTCTACAAGTAACATGCAGTCCTTTAATAATCACCTATTTTATAAAGATCTTCTAAAAACTTAAATCATGAAAACTTTAAGAAGTGTTAAGTGCCTCATATTATTTACCATCAATATCAGCAAAGATTCTTTTTTAGTAACAGTGATTATGAGAGCAAATTATTCCTTTAAGTGTTAAAAGGCACCCTTGTAGATACAAAGGGTTCATGTTGCACCCCTTGGAATGCTCCTAATTACTCAAGGGTCGACAGCAGAACAAGGGCTTTCAATATTACTCAGAAACATCCAGGGGGCCCTAGAATGTGGACCACAGACAGATGAGTTCCTGCTCTGGGGGGTGAAGGGGGATCACACTCTGTGGATGTAAGATAAATATCACTGTCCTGTTTTAAAAGTTCTTCCTTTAGACACTGACTTACTTATTATTTGGAGGCTTGAACAAAAATTAATTAACTAAGCATATGCAACTAAGCATATCAGCTCATTTCAGCCGAGTTCTATCCCTGTAAATTTGCTAAGAAGGAAGAGAATTCATGGGAGTGGCAGAAAACAGCACTTGGATTTGGAAGCTGGAGCAGCTCATCTCCCCTAGATCAGTAGGGGGTGGCTTTCTGGAAGAGCTGAGTTTGGGAAAGAGCTTGGCTTTTAGGAGGAAAGAACGGCGTGTTTTTTCCAAGAATACGTTCTCAAAATGACATAGGGGTGGGAGCGAAAGAGGCATGAGCCGGTTACTTCAAGTGGCCCAGATGAGCCAGCGGGCCCCAAGGGAGCAGAAGGAGGCTTCGGTCAGACCTTGCAACTGAGCAGGAGGTGTGGATCCACACGCCCAGCCGCCGGAAGGAGGCACCTTGGTAATTCCCTGTCTCCCCTTTTTTTTGGAGACGCGAAGTTTAGAAGGAAAGATAGCCTCACTCTCACAATCACGTGGGTCGGCCCCAGCTCATGCCACGCCAAGCTGAGCGCGAGACCACTGTTAGCAACCTCCTTGGTGGTGGTGATGGGCTACTGCTCCCAGTCAGAAAGCCTGACGCCCAGTCTCCACGCTCCGTGCTGCCATCCCCCACCTGTAACTCTTCCCCTCATAGCCTGTCTAGCAAGAGCCTCCTACACCCAGAGCCTTTTGTCTGTTTGTTCGCAATTAACAAAAAACAGGCCATTTCTTTAAACATCAGTTTAAAGGGTCAGAGTTTCCCTTGATACAGAAATTTAACAGGGAGCTCAAGGTATGGAAGGAGACACCAGCTCCGGTCTTCAGTCTAGTCCAACAAGAACACCCTGACAGCCAACATCCGAGCAAGACGAGGAGAAGCCTGGGCCTTTCTAGAACATACGAGAAAAGAAGGTAAAGCTCTCTTAGGAGTAGCAAGAGGAATCTGGCCAAAGAGGATGTGAATTTGTCTTGGCTCTGGTGCACTGGCAGCTTTTCTGCTAGTTTGTAAAGGGGAGGAGGTAAAGGCATGTTAAATGGATAATGAGTACTAGGGAAGTAAGAGCAGTTTGCTATACCTAATTGTTTTCTGGAGTGTAAAAGGAAGAGAACTTCAAACCATGATATCTTGTGTTTTTTTTATCTTTTGTTTTTTGAGGAAGATTTGCCCTGTGCTAACATCTGTTGTCAATCTTCCTCTTTTTCTTTTTTCTCCCCAAAGCCCCAGTACATAGTTGTATATCATAGTGGTAGAGTTGTAGCTCTTCTATATGGGACACCGCCTCAGCATGGCTTGATGAGCAGTGAGTAGGTCTGCACGCAGGATCTGAACCGGCGAACCCGGGGTGTGGAAGTGGAACGCACGAACTTAACCGCTGCGCCACAGGGCTGGCCCGCATGATATCTTCTTACTCCCCTTGTCACCAAAATTAAAATAAAATTAAATAAGTGCACAAACAGGTTTCCTTTCTAAGAGACTGAGAAGGTGGCGCTATCTTTGATGTTCAACTAAAGATCAGGTGAGGCCCCACCGACTCCTCGTTCCAGGTATGGGGAGAAAACAATTTATGGGGAGAAGGTAAAAAGAAGAAGAAAACTTTTGATTGTTTTAAAAATTATTTTATGAAGGAAAATTACCTAGTTAGTAAAGATACAGAATGAAAAAGGAAGAAAAAGAACTAGCAATAAATGTAGCTCCTCTGAACAAATTAATAGTAATATTATTTCTTAAATGTCCATACAGGAGTCTCCTGTCAAATTAGATAACACGATTTATATTCTTATTCGAGAAAGAATTCCATATCAGGAGGCCCATATTTCATTGCAGAAAGGATTACATTATTTGTCAAGGAAAACACATTACTCTTTGAAAAACAGAAAAGTTGACCTTGGCAAACAGTTAGTGAAATTGTTCTCTACTTGATTTCCCTTATATGCAGTGTGTGGGAGGGCACATATTTAGTGCTGCTTTGTGGCATTGTTTCAAAAGAACTCTCATTATTGTAGCCAGAAATGAGTAGGGAACATCTAGAAAATAGCTCACATTACAGTGCTGGGAAGTGATTGAATTCTTGTTTCCACCATTTATGTTACGTAGTAAAAAACATTTTAGAAGAAAAATCATCTAGATTTTGGTAGTCAATAGGTACTGGCTTAATGTATGTTTAATCTTTTTCCCTTGATTGGCTATCATCATTTTTTCCATAATCAGAGACAAATAAAAATAAGCATTCATTCTCTGATAAAATTCTAAAATTGTGTAACTACTTCCCATTTTATTAAGATGCTATTACCTTATCATTCAGCTTTGTTTCAAGTGGCATTGCCACTCCTTGTATAATAATTTATAATAATATAGAGTGTTTAATTTTGTCAAGGCAAAATTTTGCATACTCACGGATCCCTATGTCTTTGCCTATGGATTACTCAAATCTTTGTCAACAGATTTCTGTATCCCAACTCTTTTCTTTGTCCTTACTCCTTCGGCTCCCAATCTCACTACTCTTCTTGGTATTATCATTTTATATGATAATAATAACATAATAATAATAGCAGCAAACATTCGTTGAGTGCCAGTAACTTTTTTGAAGCAATCTTTGCACGTTATGCCATTCAGTTCTCTCAGCAACATCGTAAATTAGATAATACCATTGTCCATGCTACAAATGAGGAAACCAGGACTCAGAGAGATTGGCTATACCATGCCAATATACCAAAGCTCTTCATGGGTGGACGAAGAACATTTATTTCTGAGGCACAATGCTGACTGATCCTCTGTGAAGGCAAACTGCACCTCGTTGTTTAGTGCCCTTTATATTTTATATGAAGAGTGAGAAATTAAACCACTCCTAACCAACCAAGGCTGGCTGGAGAACAACTGTATTGTTGGGGGGAAAACCTAATTGAAAATGCAATTGAATTTTTCATGCTGAATGTCCTTCCCTTTGTCACTCCCTACTCAAAATCTACAGTAATGTTCCATCTTTTTCGACTTACTGAGAAATGAGTCAGCAAAGATTACAGATTACCAAGATATTGTACAGTAAAAATGACAGATTGTAAGACAATGCAAAATAGAAGAAGAAAACAAAATTTCCAAAATTGCAAACTAAATCTGTGTTTGAGTGTATGTGTGCGCGCGCCTGCATAAAAATATGTTATTAAGTGACTGGATCAAGGTATTCTGAATGGTAGTGTTTCAGCTTCTAAATTATCAATGTGGATCATCAGCAACAAATGCAACCACAGCAATTTGTACTGATTGCTTTGAGAAAAGGCATTTGATAAAAAAAATTGATGAACAGCAATGCCGTGAACTAGTTCACTCCTGTGAATAGAGATACAGCCTAGCACCTCTGAAAGATAACGTGCAGTAAAGGTTTAGTAATTACCTGGCATTTCCTCTCTTTGATGGTCTCCATCTTCTGTAATTTCCTCTACCACAATTTTTAAATACATTTTTAAAAATGTTTATCTGGTAAAAATCCCCTCGCTTCCCCCACCCCATAGTCCCTCACTACTAGCAAAACTCCCACCTGGTCTTTAAGATTCTTAACTAGTTTCACAGTTAGTGGCCAAGTGATCTGATAAGAGGACGACAACTCCTTGAACAAAGCTCATTCCTTTACTATTGGTCATTGTACCACTTAACACTTCCCTACATAAAGCGATCTAGATAGCAAGGCACCCAGAAGGTCTGGAATTACACCCTCTTGAACATCACCATGGAGGAGGAACGTAGAGCTAGAGAAAAGCAGACTCCAGTCCTCTGCCTGAGCCGGGGGGGCCAGAGCAGCAATGGCAGAGCAAATTAGAATCACCTCTCCATCATCTTTCTTGGCTCTTCTCTTGTTCAGACTCAGATTTTTTTACTTTTAAAATTTTATTAATTTATTTTCATTCAGATTTTGCATATTCAAAATTTTGTTTTGAGAAATATCTACTTTTCCTAAAATAAACACATCTAGAAAAGGCCTCCAGTACAGCTTTATGGGATCTCCACTGTGTCTCCAACCTCAGAAAAAGCTGCCGAGGCACACACACGATCCTTCTTTAACACAACCAAAGGGTTTTTTGTTAAAACCCAAACCTAAAAGTAAAGTAGAAAGGAGCTGAAAAATATAGAAATAATACCCATTACCCTTACAGCAATGTGCCTGTTCCCCCTCCTGGTCCATTCATTCTCCCTCCCTCCCTCTTTTCCTCCCTCTCTGTCTCAGCTCACACCGCCACAAACCCTGTCTTCGGGCTTCCATAAATATTTCTTTTGTACTTACCACTCACCAAGCACCTCGTGAGAACTGGGGAACTTAGGATGAATAGGACAAATATGTCCAAGCTTAAGATTCAAGTCAAGAAGATAAGACTTACAAATTGACAAATAGCTACAAAGCAATGTGATAAGCGCTGTAATGGGAGGAGGGGTGGGGGGAGGAGAGGCTGGTGGGAGTTGAAAAGCAGGAAGTCCAGACTCCCCCGGAGGTGGGGAAGCCTTCCTGGGAAGTAAATCCTTAAACAAGACTGAAAGAGTGCATACACTCCCGCCAGGGAGACCGGGGAGAACATGTCCAAATAACTCAGCTTTTAGAGAAATACCAACATGAGGGGGAGCAGGGTGATTACTCAAGAAAGCATAATAATTTTATAAATATGGGAAATTTGACTGGATAACTAAATATGAATCGGGTTTGGAAGCAGCACGTAAGGCAGGAGGCAGTTTCTACTGAAAGCCTGTGTCTTAGTGTGTTTACCAGAATCGCTCTTTGGGATGATGATTTTACCTGTTCTAAGAAGATAACTTAAAGGGATACTACAGACGGTCATCTTCTCCACTTAAAAAAGGAATTCAAGAACAGGTGTTGTGGTTTTATACTTGCTCCCCAGTGACAAAGGCTGAAACAACCCTCAAGTTCCTCAAACCTTTACTCCTTACTAGTGAAGTCAAGGCCACCTCTATACCTTCTCGTTTCCTCAACAATTACACAATCTATGATGATTATTTGCAAAAGACAAAGGATATGTATGTGTTTGTGTGTGTGTGTATGTGAGAAAGACAGACAGACGGAGAGAGTTAAAATTATTGAATAAAAGGAAATCAGATCTGTCATCAAGCTTCAAGTCTATTCTGATAAATTGGTTTTTTTCTCGATAAATTCAGATTAACTTCTCCAAATGATTGAATTTAATACCTTTACAAAGAAATAAAACCATATGAATCCTTCACAGTAAAGGGGAAAAAAGCTTATGAATTTATTCCATATTTTTATTTTTGCCCATTTTGAGTGAAAATAGGCTTGCAAAAATTCTTAAGAACAGGCACTTTCTGGCCTTAAAATGCACATTTTTAGCTGATATTAATTACTGGGTGCTAGCTACTGAAACCCTATACATTCCTCAGTAGAACTACTTAAAAATTAAAGATTAAGAATGTGAGGGTCTTGATCAAACATTGCAACTACTAGCCCTGGACATCTGATGTGGGCTAAGACAGAGGGATTTGCTTGCTAACCGAACTTATACAGGTAAATATCTTAAACACTATAGGTTAAGTGCTAATAATTGCTTATTTTTACATTTTTCATCTGGCAAAAAACAGTTTGCAAATTTATTTTGTTCCAAAAGATCGAACATTGGTCAGACTGTTCTAGCTAATGATGGGATTACTTGACTGTGGATACAGATTTTTCCTGAGAGCATAGCTTTAGATAGAGTTAATCTCGACTATCAAAGAGTATTTCAGTTTTGTGCTTCTGAAAATCATCACTGTCAATCACATGAATGGAAATGTCTATAGACATATTTAAGTAAAGAAAAACATTCTTAATTCCTTTTGCTGTGATGATATATATACGTGAGCTATGCTATACATTCCTTAAGGACCAATGTTGTGCTAAATGTACTATAGAGAGAAAAAAAAGACTTTGGAAATGACATAGGTTTAAAGTCCTTTGACTAATTCCAGCGGGATTATTCAAGTGCTTGGAAGGGGAGGGGGGTGGAAGCAAGGATAGAAAGGAGACAGATATTAGTGCCTGTTGTAATTACTATGTTCCCCATGGTCTGAAATGCTAAAAATGAATGTTTCCTCTATTACAAGGATATAAACCTTTCTCACTACAAAGCTATTAGCATATATAATGCACATGTCTGAAAACCATGGCTTCTCTGTCATTCTTTTGAGACCTTTGGGGACCTGGGTTATTGTATAGTCCTGAATTATAGCCAAGGCATAATTTGTAGTCCTCTAGTTTTCCAGCATATTTTAAAATATCGGTTTAAGCAATCTTACTCATATTTAATGGTTGAGTCCTTTCTAACAAATTAAAATGTTTGCATTGTCTTAACTCTGGAAAAAAATTGCTATACAATTTACAAAAGAGAAGACACATTAATATACCTCATTAAGTGCCGGCATTTCTCTCAACAGGATGATTTAAAAATGTAATTCTAGAAATGTATTAATGTTACATTTCTTTAAAAATGAATAAACAAGCTCTCAGAAGTCAAAACATATATAAACTCTTGATCTGCTTACACCATTCTAGGGCATATAGAGTCACAAGAAAATGAATGACATTAATGTGTACCTTTTGTACAAATACATTTCCTCCTGTATTTAGGGGCAGAAATTGTACCTTACTGTAGTCTACATTTTTTCCCTGATTTCAGTTCTTTCATCACAACGGTAGAATAAAACAAGAAATGTTACTTCCCTTATTCAGTTTTATTTCAATCCTTGTCAATTTAGCATATTTTAAATAGTCTGTATAATTTTTAAAAATAAAAGCACCATTCTAATGTTAATTTGGATCAATCTTCCAAACATATGATTCTAGGTTTCTAAAAGAGGCCCTCTGGAGGGGGCTTTTTAAAAGAGAACAAAAAAGTACCCTGAGGCTGCCCAATTCACATTTAACCTACTTACATGAAGAAGGAACTGCTTTGGTTAAGAATAAACTTCCACAAGCTCAGGTTCAAGCTAAACACGCCAGCATATTAGTGAGGAAATGAGACAGCAAATAGTAACTCCTTTCATACTAGTAAAAGAATACTGTATTTATTTAAAACAGTTGGCAGAAATTCTCATTTTAATGAAATTACATTTACTGAAGTAACATTTTCATAATTAAAAAAAATAACCCATTTCTCCCAAACAGCCAGCAAAAAATAATCACAGTAACTTAAAATGGGCAGAGGAGTAATGTGATTGTTAGAATAAATGTGTCTAATTTGGATTACAATGGCGCATCAATTCGGTGGTTTTCAGTGATTCAGAAGCCATTATTATCCTCTGTTGCCATGTAACGTTTAACACAAAGTAGTTAGCAAGTTTTGTTATTAATGATTTTTTAGAGGAAGTAACTTAGTACAAGTTTCAGGTCTTATTATATTTTTATTACTTGCATATTAGAATCCTAGAATATTAGTTTAGATCAGATTAAAGATATTCTAATCTGACCTCTTCCTTTTGAAAAAGAGAAAACTGAGTCTAGATTACTTTAAATGACCTGTTCTTAACCATTTAACTAGTTAGAAAGACTAGTTCTGGAACTCAGGGGCTTTCCGATGCACAGCTCTGTCACAGAGCTGAAATATTTATACCTTCGTAGATGAGAGAAGGAAAAGAGAGAAAATGGTGCACCATCTATGTGGATTATGGTTGAAACAAAATCCCATTCCAAGCTAAGGTTCAGTTTCTTTCACTCTTAGTTTCCTCCTTCTAAAAGTTGCCATGAGAACCAAAGTTCGTGTTCTCGAGGGAACAAAAATTGTCATATAATCAGATTAAATCTCATGTATTGACAAAACCAGTGAGTGAAGAATATGTTTCCGTGATTTACCAATGACAGCTGGAGTGAGAGCAAAATCTTCCACGAGAAACAAAACAAAACCAATTCTGAATGCTGAATTCCTCCAAATACACAAAAGCTGTCCAAATGGGTCAAACGATCAACTTCAGTCATAGAAGCTACACAGGAAAAAGGTGGAACATATAAAGGAGGAGGGAAAGTATACCAAACCACGGGGAACGCAGAACCACCCTCTTTCTTCTCAGCTACTGCTGAATGCCGGTCTGGTGAAGAGTAAAAAGCATTAAATGGGAGCCAGCCCTGATGACCTAGTGGTTCAAGTTTGGCGCACTCTGCTTTGGCAGCCCAGGTTAGGTTCCTGGGCATGGAACCACACCACTCATCTGTCAGTAGCCATGCTGTGGCAGCAGCTCACATGGAAGCACTAGAAGAACCTACAACTATCATGTATAGCCATGCACTGGGGCTTTCCGGAAAACGAAAAGAAAAAAGGAGGAAGATTGGCAACAGATGTTAGCTCAAGGCAAATCTTCCAAAAAAAAAAAAGAAAGAAAGAAAGGAAGAAAAAAAGCATTAAATGGCATAGCTATGCCAAATAAAACTTCTACCATTCTGAAAAGGACTTACAATAGTTTCACACCTGTGCTGCTGCATAATTTATGAGCAAATATGTCACGGTTAAAGCCTAGACAGGCTTTAGGAAGTAAGAAGTTTGCTACACTTGTACAAAAGGTGAGCTTTCATTGGCATCCTTCTCCATTATTAGGTCAAATCAGAGTACAAATGAGTGAAACAACCACACAACAATTGCTTTTTGAGAACAAATTAACAACATATTAAACACTTAACAATCTTAACTAGTTGCAGCACAAAAATAAAATAACAAATACAAGTTAAATCCTATCATACTAGATATTTGTCACAATGACTAACAAAAAAGAGCCCCTGTTCTTTACTAATTATGGATTGCCTGCCACCTTTTTTCAAATTATGTCTCATAGCTCAATTAAATAGATCCCACAAATTCTTTGCATTGCAAAACTTCCCCCAAATTCTTTCAGTAACAACCTATTATTTTTTCTGCTCTGTGGAACATTGACTTGAACCATAGTATGAAGGCCATTTAAATGCAGCTACCCTTAAGAAAAAAACAAACAAAAATTCTCTCTAAGAGTCTAATTTGAAAATTAATTTCCTTGTTCACTGTCAGTTATTTTTAATTTACAAGCTTGTGGGTCAAACTCATTATGAACAAAAGGTCATTATGACTAAAATGCAACAAAACTTAATGTTAATAAAAATAATGCATAACCTTCCATAGGACTGAACCCAAACTGCTAAACACACCAATATCATGCAAACTATGCTCCACAGATCACTAATGTGCCTGGAGATATTAACAGATATTGTGGTGGAAGAGGAGAGAATTTCAAACTGTACTGAGTTAGGCCAAGTTGAACAAGTGCCATTTTTGCAGACCCTCTTAGTACCTCTTAATCTCACTGCAAATCTAGAAGAATGGGGGTTTGGTATGCTATTATTTTCCAAATTTATTTAAGCATGGAAACCAAATTTCCTAGAATCTTCCTTCATTCGCGGAAAAGAAAAAGAAAAACAAATACAGCTTAGCTAATGTTCGAATTTAAAACTACAATAATAACAAACATAACACGTTATTATTTCTAAACACATTCCCTCCCTCCAAATGCATCGTGGAAAACTGAAGCTTACAGTGTCTGCAAGCTTGGCTTACCCAAAGCCACTCCTAGTAAGTGGTGGAGATAGGAATTCACTCCAAGGATCAGGCTCCTTCTACTACAAAAAACAGAGAAGCTTTTCTCCTTTTAAAAACCCCATCCCTGATTAGAATTGTGGGCACAAGTTTAAAAAATGAAGACTTTATTTTACCTACCTACTTTGCATATCTGACACACTAAATATTTTTTATACATCTTTCTCTGATGGCAAATGATATTTCTTTCCTTGACTTCCCAAAATATAAAATCCTATCTGTCATTTCTTTTCTAGTATGAAAAGGTAAAATTATAATAATAATTATTATATACAATTATTATAGATAAAATAAGTAACTTGTGTGAACTGAAAAAACTACTTGTGAATATTAGACTGTATAAATGGGAACAATAATGGAGTGAGTTCATATATGCCAAGCTCTTTTAACCATGCCTGACACACAGACAGTGATATATAAATGTTTGACATTATTTATGCTTACCATGCATCTACATAGGACCTCATTCTTGCATATTTAGCATTCACACAAGTTTCCTGGAGACCTCTGTATTTCATCAGTAATTTAATGAAACGTACTGATTCTGAACGGTGAAAATAATTTTTTAAAGGTAGAAAAAAACATGATATTTTTCCCAATGTCCAATAAGAAATAACATTCTCTATCAGGTTATGGGGCACAAAATTGAATATAATATAGTCTCGGCACTGACAGAGCTTCACGGAGACCTGGTGGGGAGATGGTTATAAAGGAGGAGGAGGCAGAGAATGAAGAAGAAAATAAGAAGCAGGGAAAGGAGGAGAAGAAAAGGAAGAAAAAGAGGAGGATGAGGAGAAGAAAGAGGAGCAAAAGGAGGGGAAAGGAGGGAGAGGGAAAGAAGAGGAAGAAGAAAGTGAAAGAATAAAACCAACTTTTATTAAGACTTACGCTTGTGTACCAGATATTCTAAGTGTTTTACACATTTTTGTTCTTTTAATCTTTGTAACAACCCAAGATGTTTGGTAATATTATCTCCATTTTAAAGATAAGGAAACTGAGGTACAGACTGGTGAGGTGAACCTGCTACCCTCATGATGTGAGGGCTGGAGCCGAGTCACATTCCCAGCCAGCCTGATTGTGAAACCTACTTTTGCAACCACTTCACCAACAATGACAATGTTACCTACTGTCCTAAGGTTAAGATAAGGTATATGGAGGCAGCTATTGCCCCAGAGGAAGCGCATCGAGCTCCAGCTGGGTCTGGTGAGGCTGGAAGGGCTTCCTGGAAGGAGTGATGTGGAGATGAGTTTGCAGGAGTTAGCCTGGTGACGCAGAAAAGGGGCCTCTGAGGCAGGGAGAATAGCCCCCGTGAATTCGTGGTGGCTGAAACAGCAAGGCCCATGCAGCTTCAAGGGCATAATGCATGTGAGGGAGTGTTGAGAGCAGACACCTGGGAGGAAGCCAGGAGTCCAACCAGGAGGGCCTGTGTACCACACAAAGGAGTTGACAGCAAGAAGGATGGATATTCAAGTGATCCATTGAGAAGTGATGATGGCTGACTTCAGGGAGAGGAAGTAGCAAAGGAAAAGGGAGTGGCGAATAGGAGAGAGATTTATTTCAAGAACAGAGAGGTATTAGCAATTCACTGGATGTAGAGGATGATAAAGTAGAAACAATCTAGAATCCCTCCCAGGGTGTCAGTTTGGGTGACCAGGTAATTGGTACAATTCTCCACTACAGGGATTATTAGCAAGGAAACACGCAGGATTGGGAGGGAAGGTCTTACATTTGAACCTCTTTATTTTGAGATGCAAGATATTTAATTACAGATGCCTAAATGGCAATTGAATATAGAGGTTTAGAAATGAGGAGAGAAATCCATTGAAGATATAATTTTTAAGACATTGGTTTATGAGTAGTGGTTGAAGCCATTTGTTTGGGATCAACCACCCTGGAAAACTATGTTTATAGAAAAAAGGTCCAAAGACAAGCACTGGGTAACGCCAGCAGTTATGACACAGGCTCTTACCCACACTGTTCACAAGCTCAGCACACTCCAACCAGAGACATCTCCAAAGCAGACCATGATTTTCAGTGCATTAAGCAGCATTGGGTCATTCATCTATGAGGTCCACAGAAGAAGAACATGGGAAGAAATAGGCGGAAAGGTACAAGAAAAAATAGGATATATTGTACAGTAAGTCAGATACCGAGAGGAGAGATTTCACAAAGAAAAGTGTCCAATACATTTGGCAACATGGGAGAGCATTATTGACCTTTCAGAGTGATAAGGGCCTAAGAAAGATGTAGGGCAATGAAGAGTCAGAGCAGATGGAGACAGTGTACAACACGAGTAGATGGAACTTTCAAAAAGTTTGATTGTAAATGGAAGAAGATAGGAGCGAAAGCTGAAGAGCAACTTGGGTTTGAGTATTAGAATTTTCAAGATGGAAGAGACATGAGCATTCTCAGAACATAGGGAGCCTCAAGATGGAAGACATGGGAAAGAGAAGACAGTTGTTGGATCACTCGGATGAGGAAAAGGTGTAGAGAGCACAGGTGGAGGTCTCTGTCTTGTTTGTAAAGAGGGATGCTGTCTCTACTAAGATAGAAGAGCATTAAGAAAGGATAAATAGTGGGTACAGACAGGTTTTTAGATGTTGTGGCTAGAACACCTAAATATTTGTTCACTTAGTGACCTCTGTGTTCTTCTGAAGTATGTTTCAAGGTCATCTTCTGAAAATGACAAGGTAAGTGGGATAGCAAGTTTGAAAAAGATGTAAAAATGTGCAATTACCTCTGAAGGGGATGAGAGAGGTGACTGATACTATCCTAAACATGACTCCATCCTGAACAAAAGTAATTTTTTAAAAAACTCCCTGTAAAATAGAGAATACTAACCACAGAAAAAGCTAGAAATATCTTTCAAAATAAGAAAACATAATGTTTCTGATTTTTCAGCTAGGGATTGTATCTACAGAAGAGAATGATTACCAGCTACATTATAAATTACAAATTGGTGGAAATATTTTTTCCCTTTTGTTCCTCTTTCTACAATAGTCATGAAAAGCCCACAGACATGGGGGAGGGTGTCAAGGGTAAGGCAAGTTTAGTGTCTGATTCACTGAGATTTCATTTTGAAGGAGGGAGTGAATGAGGAAGAGCAGGGATTGAAGGTGGGGAGTGGCTTTGGAGCAGAAGGAAATTCTCAGAAGGTCAAAATTCAATTCACATTTGTGTTGACACACTCTCCATCCTTTTTACATGCCACAAAGCGCCAGCCAACTGCTTAGGTCTTAGGAACCAGACAAGTTTACAAAGCTTCATACAGCTTGCTATCCACTCAGGGGAGATTTTCCCCCTTGGATATTAATCCCCAGAATAGAAAATGCTCCTTTCTTAATTAACTGTTCAATTATCAAATTCTAACAACAGCTTGCCATAATGTTTTTATTTTAAGGAGTAGCACATTTAAAAGTAAAAGTATAAAGAATTTCTGGGGAAGGAATTACAGAAACATTAAAACACATTCATTTTAGAGTTAAGAGAAAGTCAAACTTCCATACACTTTTCTTGGTTACAATGCCCTGAAGTGTTAAATTATGGTTGTGTCCAGAAAGACAAAAGTGAAAGGAAACCTGAACAATGACCTGTGAACTTCATCCAGGTAAGTAGGTTTTGAGTAGAGGTGGCTATGAGGATTCATGGCATGGACATTCAGTTGAATGTTGATCTATATCTACTCACTGAGTAGTCCAAATTACTGGCTCTGTCATGCTGTGACATGCTACTGTGCTACATGCTAGCTGTGATCCAGCTACTTAGAGCTATGGCCAAAGAAGTTAAACCTAGATAAATTAGGAATTTAAAAGAAATTCCAAATTGTTTTAAATTTTCTGTTCTATTTTCTTAAGTTTTCACGTTTTCCCTTTGGATAGAGTATTGTAGAGTACTCATAATTTTATCAGTTGATCAAAATATGAATATAAAGAAATAAAGTTAAAATTATATCAAGGAGATCACCTTTTAAGTTCTTTAAAGGCCTGAGCTTCCTCTAATTTTCTTGCATTTTCCCTCCTTCTCCCTCAACCTCCCCAGGGACCAGCAGATAACACATTATAGATGTTCAGGTAAATGAAAAATGAATTGAAATCCATTGTAGTTCAAGAATACGAGTTTTTTTTAAAATTTGTACCTATATAAAAAATAGATCAACATGACCAAAAAGGAAATAAAACTTCTCTATTTCTAATCAGTGCAAGGATACCAGTTTTGATTGTATCCTTCCTTGATCATCAAGGCATTCTGACATAGACATTAAAAAAAAGAAAAAGGGGCCAGCCCCGTGGCGCATCGGTTAAGTGCGCGCACTCTGCTTCGGCGGCGGGGGGTTTACAGGTTCGGATCCCGGGTGCGCAGTGACGCACCGCTTGGTAAGCCATGCTGTGGCAGCGTCCCATATAAAGTAGAGGAAGATGGGCACGGATGTTAGCCCAGGGCCAGTCTTCTTCAGCAAAAAGAGGAGGAGTGGCATCGGGTGTTAGCTCAGGGCTGATCTTCCTCATAAAAAAAAAAAGAAAGAAGAAAAGATCTTTTTGCAGTCATGTCCATAAGTATATTGCCTTTTAGGTAGAAACATTGCTGAATTTCTTTTTCTTCTCTTATCACTGGTGGTTTGGCACTGGTGGATTGCAGTAGATCAGTGACATCATCATATCCAAATGCTGCAGGAAGGGTTCTTACTCAAGAATAAGAGCAGAGAAAACTGCCTTATGTAGAAGACATGTTTTAAAACATAATATTTTTTAGGGAAATACACAAACTATGCTAATAATCGACAAGTTACATAGTATTGAATTAAAGAATTAGTTGTTTGGTATCTTGCTCTGAACACAGCCACATAGCTGCATATACAGAAAATTTGAAACTACAGAGATCTTTGCAGACCACGAGACTATCTTTTCTAGCTATAATGTCTTAACGTTGAGAAACATGACTAAGCACACATCATTTATCAAATATAGTATTTCTAATTCTTCCATTATTATATTGCAGCTACTTCAAGTGCCATAAGAGGCTGACCCCGTGGCGTAGCAGTTAAGTGCGCACGCTCCGCTTTGGTGGCTCAGGGTTCGCAGGTTCAAATCCTGGGCACGCACGGATGCACTGTTGGTAAGCCATGCTGCAGCAGCATCGCATATAAAGTAGAGGAAGATGGGCACGGATGTTGGCCCGGGGCCAATCTTCCTCAGCAAAAGGAGGAGGATTGGCATCGGATGTTAGCTCAGGGCTAATCTTCCTCACAAAAAACAAAAACAAAAACAAAACAGAAACAAGTGCCATAAGTTTAATATTTTTAAATAGAACAAAATCTATTACTTACAACACATAAGAGATGGTAATAATTTCATTTTCTCTTCATCTTTTCAATAAAATTTCAAAAATGTTTTTTATATTGCTTGACATTATTTATAATTGTTGTCAAACTCAAATACTTGTATTTATGATACTAACTAAAAGTAATTAAACTAATTTACACCAAATATATGACAGGGCAGCTATTTACAAATAATCTTACATATAAATGATTCTCCCACATTTTGGCTTTCTTCTGAATGGTTAAAAGTTTAAGTTTAAATGGAAAGTTAAGGCACAACACGTGCACTTTTTTATGGGTTTCTTCTACCTACACAATGAAAAAATGGAGTTGAATTTCTAAACTAAGGATTCAAATAATAACAAGAACCAATACAATGATCCTACCTGGGAACATGCAAACCTCTATCTATGCTTTAGCTTCTGATCTTAGAAGGGATTAGAAACATCTCAGAATTCTATGAACTTGGTTAGGTTAGATTCCATAACCATTATAACCTCTACATTTTGTTAAACATTCCTTTGCTATGCTCTAGTAGTCATCAGGAAAACCTCAAAAAGTGGATGATAACAACAATAGCAACAACCAATATCCAAAACTTATTGAGCAAAACTACACTAAATATGTTGTTTGAAACCAAATAGGGTTGGAAGGGGTGTGGGGATCATGGCTGTAGTATTCAGAGTCCAATTTCTTTTGAGGCCGGCACAGAGAGTAGAATATTTTTTTATCTTAGTTTTTATACCACAGAATTCGAGTCCTCAAGACATTATCATTGGACGGTCTCCCAGAAAATTAAACACAAATCCTGAGCTAGAAAAGAATGTTCATGGTCTCCATAAATCTATTTAATGAAAATTGAATCTTCCCTTGGACACATTGGAAGACCTGACTTAAACAATATTAAGTGTTCCATCTAGAAGTGACATAACATAATATGCTCCGTTCACACCTCTGCCCTCCAGAGGACCCCAAAATACACCCCTGAGTTGTGTGACCGGCCACTCTCTCAAAGACCTTTCACCTAAATAACATGGGTCCAGTGTGGCTTGTAGATATTATTATGTAGAGATAAAGCATTAATTTTCAAAATTCACAATACATTCTTCCATTTGCCCACTGCCCTTCATAATTTATATATTTTGCTTTTTTTTTTTAAGCTTGCATTGTCTGGATAATAATTTTAATCCTCCACTTCAACCCATGGCAATAAGCACAGCCACAGAAATAAGTAACCTTGGGTATGTGGCTTTACCTCTCAGTTTCTAATTTCTCTGACTATAAATCTGCCTGCAAACATGCCATATAGCAGTTCTCTGAACAAACATCTATCATCAAACTGCAATTGAGCAGAGGCGAAGAACTTGTGTTCTCTGCTAATATTGCTACCCAAGTGACCCCAGGATGGGTAAAAAAGAAATATATTAATAACCAGCTAATAAATGTACTTTCTAGATTTGCATTTCTTAACAAAATATTGAATATTTGTAGAACAGAGAAAAAGCAGCAAGTGAAGAGTGAAACACCTTCCTGGTGAGAAAACTGATCATTGATCAAGCAATAAGTATTGAATTCACATATATCTACCATGTATCCTGTAAGATATCCAGACAGATCTAAATGAAAAACGTCTGGAACCTAATTGTTGAGACATTATTTATTCACAAAAAATGATGAAGTAACAATGAAACACAGCATAAAAAACAGTGCCAATATTAAGTACTAAAATATAGTAGACTGCTTCTGAATGTTAAAGATAGGGATTGAAATTAGAGAAAAATCAACATAAACTGGGATCAGGAAAAGTTTAGAAGGAAGATGTGGGCCTTGACTCTCTGCTTCACAAGAAGCAAAGAAGTTGGGTCCAGCATGAGTATTCAAGGTGAGAGAGTGACACGGAAAAGACAGAGACCCAAGAATGTCTAACACTCAGAGAGAGCATGAGATTCCAGCCTTGGGAAACAGAGGGCTAGCATCATGGGGAGTCCACACAAGGTTTAAGACTGCATGCAGGACAAAATAAGCAACCACTAGAGGAATGAGAAAGTTGAATTGTGACTAAGGGAGATCAGACTACCCATTAATCTTTTACATGTAAGCAGAATTGAAGGCAGGGACAGCAGATAAAGGCTCTCACGGTGACACAGCCATGGTGACACAGCGAGATGGTACTGGTGAAAACAGGAATTTGAGCACAATCCAAGAAGACAAAGTGACAAAATGTATTAATATGATGAAGAAAAGAGTGCAAAGATTTCCAGATTTTTAGCTTGAAGGACCAGAAGAACAAAGACAATAATGGCAAAAATGGTGAAAGGGAGACAGTTGACAAGTTTGATTTTGGATATGCTGGCCTGAAAACATCATAAATATAAAACTGAAGAATCACAGGATTTGAAGTCTAGTGGTTAGTTTTTTAGTCAGCAGAGTCATAGCTAAAACCATGACAACCGATGTGCCCACCATAGTGAGGGCAGAGAGGAAGGCCCCAGCTGAAGGATGACAAAGACTCTCCTTGACCCAACTTTAGTCAGGCTCCTCGGAGCCCTGTTCTCAACTATGCCTCAACCTTGGGTTTCAGTGACCATCTTTGCAGTGTCCAGTTTTAGCAAGAATCCTGCCAAGATAGGTTAGACAGACTCCCCCCATCCTCGATATCCAATCAAATTCCTCATCCCGCATCATTTCACCCTTAATATCCAACCACCCCGGCCTGCCTTCAGCAAGAATCCTATTAGGTCAGTTTAGCGAGAATTTTCCTACCCTTGGTAATTACCTTTAATAATTTTCCATCCACCAATCTGTCCCTTCCAAATAGCTCCCTGACTATAAATCCCCACTTATTCTTGCTGTATTCAGAGTTGAACCTGATCTCTCTCCCCTACTGCAATAGTCTTGAATAAAGTCTTCATTAACATTTTGACAAGTTTCACAATAATTTTTTCTTCAACAAAGGTCAAGTCAAATGGCTTACCCATCATTAAGGGGTCGTGAAGCGTCCATGTGAAGCGGAGAGAGAAGAAGGCTGAAGAGCTCAGGAGACCCAGAAAGAGCAAGGTACAGTAAAGCAATTGAGAAGAATCTTTCAAGAAGAGAGACTTCCACTGTACAATACAGATCCGAGAGAAGCCAGGAAGGATAAAAATGACTTAGCTGGAGGAATTCAATGTTTGTCTCTGAGGAAGCACACTAGTAAGAGGGTTGAAGTGAAAGTCACACCGCAAGGGGCTGATTAGGCAAAACTACTGAAGAAGTGAAAACTGCAGTCATTGGCAAAGCAAACTAACGACCCAAGGATACAGGAGCTTCTCACTACCGGGAAATATCAGCGAGACAAGGAAGAGAATGTGGGAGGGTCTTTGAATGATGCTTCTTAACTCTGGCTTCGCCTATGATGCTGAACATGAGTTTTTACAATGGTGAAATTGGAGTCAAATCAAACACAACTACTTAGCCTTTTAAAAAGAATTGTTGGGCCGGCCCCGTGGCTTAGCGGTTAAGTGCGCGCGCTCTGCTACTGGCGGCCCGGGTTCGGATCCCGGGCGCGCACCAACACACCACTTCTCCAGCCATGCTGAGGCCACGTCCCACATACAGCAAGTACAAGGATGTGCAACTATGACATACAACTATCTACTGGGGCTTTGGGGGGGAAAAAAAAAGGAGGAGGATTGGCAATGGATGTTAGCTCAGAGCTGGTCTTCCTCAGCAAAAAGAGGAGGATTAGCATGGATGTTAGCTCAGGGCTGATCTTCCTCACACACACACACACACACAAAAAAAAGAATTGTTAATAATGTCAAATAGATAATTTTGATATCATGTTAAACTAAGCATGTGCTTTTGGCCTCTTCCTACTTGGAAATCTCTATTCCTTAGAGGTAAAAATATACAATGTGATGAATATAATGGTTATTTTTCCTATTGGCAATTTTTTGCTATTAGGATAGTTAATTGTTATAAATAAATCATCTCTCATGTATGTTTTCAGTTAAAACAATATTTCTATTCAAAATGATATCCTTTCCATTAGGTATCATAAGTCAGATATTTTCAGCACCCAAAATGGTAGCCCCACATTTAATTATATTCTGCCTTATACTTTTTTCTAGCTTTGCCATCTATGGTCTCTCCAGATACTTAAATTCAGGGAAAACATAGTCTAATAACAAAAACAACCACTATGACACTATCGGTAGCAATACCAGAATATCATTTGTATTGCACTTTACAAAGCAATTTCACATGCATTATCTCGTAATTTAATCCTCACAACAATCCAAAAAGTCAGTAGTATTTTCTCATTTTACCAAGCAGATCGAAGGCAGAGAGAGTCAGAATGGGCCAGAGTCACAGAGCTCTTTGTTCCGCCAATTTCCCAACACACTTTCAGATGCCCAATGTCTATACTGTGACTCCACCTCCCTCTTTCCCTTATAAGTTTCAATAGAAATATTTTACCTTTTCTCGAGAATGCATGTAAGTTTAAAGTGTCTCCTTCAGTCCTTCATCATAAAGTCTCTGTAGGAGTGAGGTCATTCACTTCTAAAATGGGACATGACCGGAAGAGGCACGGTGCTTGGCACCCAAGAATGTATGTCTCATTGCTCTGGTCCCTGGGTCTCTGACATCCTATAGAGTTCCCCAAAACATACAGGACATATACAAACATAGACTTGCTATTATTGTGGCACAGAAAACTATTCCTGTACTTATTCTCTCCTGGTGGGAATCAGAAGGTTCCAGATAGCCTTAATGAAAGACTAAGACTTTTCCAGATTAAGAGCCTGAACAATTGACATTTTATTTACATGGTTGATACTGAATGAAGTTCGATACTTATCGATTCTTGCTCGTTTGCTAAGGGCTATGACGTAGAAAACGTGCTATTAAAAAAGGAAAATTTATTTATTGGAGTATAAAGAAGGGAGGCAATTGAAAGTCTGGCAACTCTATATATGGAACATTCATTTTGGCCCCTTAATGCTAAGACAAGTGAGAAACGTAGTAAGTGGCAACTCGTTGCTTCCAGTGCAGCCTTGGTTGTACTTGGGAACGCATGCACTGTTACAGGGAGAAGAAGAATCGACTTAGGAAGGAAGAAGTGAAGAAAAAAAGGAAATGGAGCAAAAGTTTTATCCACACAAACAGCTAAATTATGAAAAATATTAGTACTATAACCAAGAATCATAAAGCCTAATTCTACTTCCACTATATCTCAAGGTTGGGGACACGTAGAGTTTCATGGGCCAGTTATGAACCTTGGGACAGAGCAGAGATGGCAAGCAAGTGGCCTGAGCAGCCACCATCTCTTCAGTCCTAGAGGAAACTCTGCCAGTCATCACTCTTCCTCGCAGAGCCTGGAACAGCAGCCCCTACCCACTGGAGGGAGTTCACCTGAGGGTTGGTGGAAATTGTAAATCTTTACATGCTGTATCTGACAGTGCACGTGGAAGGTTTTTAAATGGGAGGAATTTGATTCTTCTACAGGAAGGGAGTTTTCAAATTAATTCAGGATCACAGCACAAATGAGTTGAGAGAGAGCAAAAGTTTTGATATGGCTCCTACACAAGACTCTTGCAACTCCTTAAGCAATACACACTCACTTGCTTAAGGTTTTTTTATATTTCTGTTATTGGGCAACAGAAGAGGGACTTGATGTGTCTAGGTGGCTTTAAGTTTCACATTTTGATTGCACATTCAGAGCATCACTCAGTGTCTCTGAAAAGCAGCGCTTGAAAAAGTGTCTTTACATGACGTCTAAGAAAAGTAGAATAAAACACCCCTGAAAGTATTGATCATGTTACTTGGGAAAGCTCTAATAACTGTGACTTGTCAAGCAGAGTGAAGCACTAGCTTCCTTTGGCATCATGTTCAAAGCAACGGTGAAGGAGTGAATAAAATTGAGGCAAAGAAATAACAGGTAACTCCATCCTGTTTTAAAAAGCCATGGATACTGACAATGGGAGTTATTTGAAAAAAGGGAACATTGCATGGCACGTTTTCCATGGCTATTGTAATGCAATACCTTTACCAAAAATTGTGTATGTATTTCTTTCCATTTTCCATAATTTAAGCTGAATCGTTGAATATTTATAAAGAGGAAAAAGGATAAAAATGTTTTACCTTGAGCCATAATAATCAGAGAGATTTGTTTTAATTTGGTTCTTTGATCTGAACATTTCAAGTCAACTAAAGCCGTGATTTAATTCATTTTCTCTGAGAATACCTTTTTGAAACAGCAACATCATTTTAGTTGAGTTCTAATCTTACCCTACTCTTGTTAACACCGTTTGATAAGCTCATAACTAGTGATTTTTGGATATCAGTTCAATTTTATTTCATAACACTTTTTATTTATTTGGCTTGGCTTTAATTTGGAAAAGGTTTATATCTTTTCTTTTTTCTTTTTTTTTTTTTTTTCAGATTAGAGAAGAACCACTTATGCCTTCAAAGTCTGCTTTTAAAGAAAATCTCCCACAGAGAATCAGGGAATTGAAGGTACCACTCTTCAACAGGCCAGTTTGGTCAAACCCCATCCACGAGGCCTTGAGGCCATGAGATGGGAGGTTTCCTCAAGTCAAACAGCACTGTTGAAATCTACTTACGACCAGTACTGGGGGTTTGCTGGCAAACAGTATGACTGCACAGCTATAACTATCTTAAAATATATTTATGGACATGCATTTTAACTAATTAATGCCTGTGTCCTGTACATCTCTACCCTTCATACACGCATTACACACATATTTGTTTAATGTCTTCTAGGTGTGGGCACAATGCTCATTGTTAAGGGAATAGAAAAATAAACAAGATATGGATTTTGCCCTGAAGGGAAGAGGAAGCTAAAATTTACGGGACACCTACCATGTTTCATACCCTAGACTGTATCTTTGTTACAACTACAATCCTTCTCAAGAATAATGTTGGGAAGTCATGAGACTTTTGTCAGCTAAGTGATAAAATGGCTTTTAAGTTTTCTTTTACTATATCTTCATTTGTGTATCTCCACACTTGTGATTCGTGTGATTTCTCTACAAATTGACGAGGGAAGGAAGTTATGTCCCTCATCCCTTCCCCTCCTTCATTCTGAAATTAAGGAGGAAAGGAACCTCACATTTATCCAATTTTATTTCTCCCTACCCCAGCCCCTTCATCATTTTTTTTTTTTTTTAAAGAATTCACAGTCAGGCAGAGATTTCCACTGAAGAGGCTATTTCTGGACGTCTATTGCTGCAGGTGGGGGTGGGGAGTGTGGGTAAGCAGAGAAAAACCTGACTCTAAGGACAGGCTTTCCTTTGTACCTCCATGGACAATCAACAGACTAACTCAGGAAAGGAATTCCAAGTATAGTGGTCTTCATAGGCTAAAATTAGAAAGCGGGGGAAGACAGAGGAAAGAAGAAACAAAAAGGGAGGGGGAAAAACAAGCAGAGGCTACATAAATGTGCTCTGTAAAGTCTTCCTCTTGGAACCAACATATTATCATATTTATTTAAGCAAAATTTCAAATCACTATTTAAACACAAGCAGTCTCTATTTTAAATTCTCTTCAGTTCTGTGTATCATGGGGGGAAGGGAACCTTAACAATCAAACAGTCTTCCTATCAACAATTCAAATAATATTTTAAGAGTCATTCCAATATATTTGGTTATTAGACAGGTTTACTGGAAAAATAAAATTAAAATGAGTGCCTGATCATTTCGTTTTTTACATCAACACCACAAGGAACATTTATGGAGGTAAAATATATTTGCAATAAGAGTGCTTTGAAATAAATGCTATTAAGAAAGCTTAGAGAATGATTATATTTTATTTCAATAGGAAAAAACAATGGAACTCTGCTCTTGTCTTCTGTTTCAACATCATGTCTCCCCGTCCCTCCTCCTCTTGTAATAAATATTCTCTTGCCAGCCCTGTTACTGACAATAATGTAGGTGAACTCTGCACCATGTACATCTGTCATTATTAATGACCAGGGGAGAGAGAAACGATAACTCACTCTTTTAGGAACCAAGGGTGTAAAATACTATAGAAATTTCCTTTCACGTTTTCTGCTGGAAGAATATTTGCATTTATCCCTTCTAAATTCACAACCAAGCCTCAGTAGCAGAATAGAAAAAAAAAAAAACTTCACATTTTTAACTTCAGTTGAAAAATACTGTTTATATAGAAGACACTTGTTGCTATATGAAGATTTTTATGACAACAATACTATACTCAATGTTTTAGGTATACAATATATATAACCCTTTTAAAGCTTGCTATAAAGAAATTTTACGATAGAAAACATTTCTTTTACTCACAGGGTTAAATAACTTTCAATATGGCTAGCCCACAGAATGCTCTTACTAAAATACTTGTTCCATTCACTAGGCTTATAAAAGTATATATTTATTTTAAATTGGGCTTTTTAGGTATTTTGTACTTCAATTCTGAAAAAGCCTTAAAATATTATGTTTTTATTATCAAAATATAAACCAAATGCTATAGAGAAAAAGAAAAAGATAGAAATCTATGTTTCTTTAAGAACAAAGAGCCCTTATTCTCTTCTTAAAAAAGTGAGAGGATGATTGTATTAATACCGTGCTGGAAAACAGCCACAAAAGTCTGTCTTAACTACTTTTTAATGGAGGGACAGGTAACATTCTCTAGTAAAATAAAAATATACCAACTCATGCAGACATTTTATTTCAAACTAATTTGTAGGTAACAACATTCTGTCCGTTCTCAACTTTCAGCTACCTACTATTAATATCTTTTACTTCTCTGTAGCAATGATACTGACGAAATGTTGTCATGAGGATTATTCTGACTTACTGGAAATAGACTTTTCCAGAACATAAAGTTTAAGACTTCAATAGATTGGGAGGGCTCGGTTAAAGCCACTAATATGCTCTGTTAAGTCTCTCTTGTCTTCTCACTGGCTCCTTACACTGTTTTATTGACATATGAAATTCTAGAAATGTCAGCTTTTGTCAACAGCAGAGTTACACTGTGATTAGTAGCTCTCTTAGAAAGTATAAAGGAATATTAGAAAAAATAATCTTGTCTTTCAACAGATTTTTAGAACACAGCAAAATATCCACAAATTTTAAAGTTTCTACCCAAATCCCAAACTGAAATATAGTTTTCCAAATGTAATGCCAAGCATAAATGTAATTGATATGCCAATGAATACTGTAGTAGTAACTCCAAACTTTATGCCTGTTTAAACGATAAATCAGGCCACATAATGAGGAAACAAACCAAGCAAAGAAATATAAAAAATGGATAGTCAGAAGTGAGCCCTAGGGCCGGCCCTGTGGCTTAGTGGTTAAGTGCGTGCGCTCTGCTGCTGGCGGCCCGGGTTCGGATCCCGGGTGCGCACTGACACACTGCTTCTCCGGCCATGCTGAGGCCGTGTCCCACATACAGCAACTAGAAGAATGTGCAGCTATGACATACAACTATCTACTGGGGATTTGGGGGGAAAAAATAAATAAATAAAATCTTTAAAAAAAAAAAAAAAAAAAAAGAAGTGAGCCCTAAATATCTGCCTGAACAATTTCAGAATCTCCAGATACTGCACTATAGCATTGACCAAAACAGCCTTTGATTTGAGAGATATTCTACTACCAAACCAAACTTTAAGAAAAGCAATCCTCTCAAATTTTGTGTACAGTTTATGAATGAGTCAATTAACAATAATTAGTCATATTCTAATACTATAATTTTTAGCTACTAGCAACCAGGCTGCATTCAACTTCTAAATTAATTTGTCACCATTCGCTTGTAAGAAAAGTTGAATCCAGTCAAACACGTTTTATTTTTTTTAATTATATGATGCCAAATAACCAACTTGAAATTGTCATTTTCAATTTCGTTTTTGGTTCAAATGTAAATACACAGGCTTTGTGTTGGGAGAGGTTTTCTTCTATTTAACCAAATGTTCCTAGCATTTCTCTTATTATTGTTGGAAGGAAAGGGAGGGTTTGAGCTTTGGGAGAAAGAGAATGAGAGGTTTTTCTTTACAAATCTTCCTTCTTCTGAGTCTCCCATTACAGATTTTCAGGGTGAATCAAACCATCCCACCAGAGCTCATAGAGAATAAAACCTTGTTTGACTCTTGGGGTCTGCAAGCTGTGGGGAGCACATTCTCTACCTCCCAACTCCACGCCTGTTCTCTCCCCCAACCTGTTCATGCCCAGATGACAGAATCCAGCCAAACAGGTTTCTTTCCAACTTTCTGTTATTGTTTTTGCTAAAAAGACTCCCGTCATCAGTATTATAAAAGGCCTATGCCTTAGTCCCACTTAAATTTTAAGTCACTAAAACTAAAAAAGAAGTATCAATAAACATTTCAGGGACATAAAATCATTCAATTCAACAAACTGCTCTGAATCAAATTAGTCTGAAAAGCTTTATCCTTAAAACTGCAAAAACATTGTGATACTAAATATTCAATATTATCAGTCAGGCAAATTGGCCCAGGTCAAATGAGCAAATCTAAAAAATGAGATTGCTAAATTTCTTGGCTTGATAGCTTCGTAATAAATAATGTGCTTCTATTCAATCTGTACATTAAGTCTTTTATGTGGCCTTAAGGCACTCTCTGATGGCTGTGCCCATTACAATGTAGCCATAGAAACTGACACATTTATTTCTTGGATTAGTGTGCCATTGAAAATATTAATATGATGCAGTAAATGGGGATTTAATCTAATCTACTGATGGTAGGATGAAGTTAGTAAAAGGTTGAGTGCCCTTACGGAGAAAGAAAGATTATATCTGCAGAGAGAAGCTTGTTATTGGTTACAAGGATCAACTGAACAGCCTATGACATATTACACACTTTCTACATTTAAACAGACTTTGTCAAACTCAGCATGGAAGCCTTTCTGCAGGCTGAAGAATGCTTTTTCATATATATATAAAGATTTTGATATCTAAGCTGAAACTCTTTTTATCTACAAGCATAAACAGAAGAGGACACCTCTCACAACATACTTTGTGACGTATGGCACCCAGGGTGAAGCTGCCATGCCCAAAACCATAGATTTTAAGGCATTTGCTTGGCCTTTCAGCTTTGCCAAGGGTTAAAAATAAAACAGAAAACCTTCATCAAAGAAAGCCAATTTTATTTAACATGTTCTGAGACAATACAGCTAATCAATTTCACCGTTTATTTTGTTAATTTTTAACTTGAAATCAGGTATCGATAAATATTCCTTTTGTTGTTGGATAGATCACATTTGACTCTGGTGTCTCCTAATAATTCATAGGACTCCAGGTCTGTCCCCCCTTTACTTTGCAGCAAACTACATAAATTTCAAAGATATATTCTGACAGATGAGGCATTGTTGAAAAGCAAAGTACAGCACTTTGTCCTTGAAATGTTAACATGTAATGCCATAAAGTATTCAAATAATAATTTACTCAATCTTTCAGGGTAATTAATTAAAATGCTCGAGATGTTGGAGAAAATCACCTTGAGCTTATAAAACTGGAAAGCCCCCCCTTTCCTCTCTGCATGCAAGCTGCCCCAGCAGACCTACCACATGCTTTCCCAGTTATGGGGTTTGATTTCAGAAGATAATAAATAGCCAGGATCTAATTTTGCCATGTCACAACCGATTATGTTTCACAAGAAAAGGTGGAGTGCTCACCTACCAGATGAAGGTGAAACATAAAACCACTTTTATTTATGTCATGTGTCCAAATTCAACTCAACCTGGCCCTGGGTACCGTGAGTGTGTGGACTTTGCCTGCCATGCGAATTTGTGTACCTCAAGAAAGTGTCAAATATAAACATAAATTTAATCAAAGGGATAGAAACCTTTATCACAAAAAAAATAAAACACATTTTTGACATCTAATATAAATTATTTTAATGTGTTTCTTACTACTTTTCAGAAGGTCACAAAGAAAGAATATGACATTAAACAGATAAAGCCTATGGCTATCTCTTAATTCAGGTGATGATTAGCAGTATAATTTAGACCCAGACTTATTTTTAAAGGTTTTTGTTTTTACTTTGAAAAGTTCATTTCAGCTCACTCTCTTAATCAATTGCACTCGACAGTTGCTCATTGTATACTTATGCAGGGATAGCTAACAATGTAAAGGAAAATTTGTCACAGGAATTTATATTTCCAATGGGAATATAATCAGGCCTAAATCTCTGAACCTTCAAGTAAAATGAAAGACTCTAGTCATTTTCTGGATGAGTTAGGCCAAAAATATGTTTCTAGATCATGAGTGTCATTTCTCCAGCGTGACATTTTGGGTGCAGAATCAAAGGCAAAGTTTGGACATCCGAGTTCCTGTTTCTGTTCACGTCAGGAGGATGAAACAGAAGGCTGATAACAATAGATTAACAAGCCCCGGGTATTACTCAGCCATTCCCCTCAGTTGGATAGGCTTTGGACAGAATTTTAATGACTAAAAAAATTGCATATGATGAATAAGGATGTCATTTTCAATTAACATGAACAAAGGATCATTCCCATATTTGGCAAATGAGGTAGCCATGGTGTAAGAAAAGCTGGAGCCTTCACAGACAGTGCATCACCACTTGCAAATCAAAACAAACCGATGACCTGTGGGTACCCTTGCCCACTGACATGACTACAGTTTTTAGCAGGTACTTATCAGCCACAGGTTATAGATCACACTATTAGCATCCTATTAACTAAAAATAATACCAATTTTAATATTATTAATAGTGAAATGTACTACTTAAACCCAAATGAACTGAAAAATGTGGCAGCCCCCAAGTTTATTTAAGATAAACTAAGTATAGACCTAAAAAGAACTTATAGTCATATTCCATGACAAATTGGAAATCAAGATCTTAATAAAGCTTAACCTCTTTGAACTCACTTTGCAAAAAGCCTTCTAATGCTGACAGTAGACATAGCATGCGCACTCAGGGTGTAGCATACGTGTGAGGGTTGTATGATACAGCCACTATCTTTCAGTCACTTCTTGTTGTGTGTTTTCTCACTTTAGGGTCATGTCTTGAGCTCAGCTGGTTGTAGGACCATCATAGTGACCTCTTTGGGCTCTTCAATAATCTGGCGGGTACATTCAGTTAGAGTTCCTATAAGTCCCTCAAGTAGCCCCTATTTTATTTAACAGTGGTGCCTGTTGGAAGTGACTTCTCAGATTCAAGTGACTACCATGGGATTCCATTCACTCCTTGGTGGCATGTAAGAGCCTCAGGTAAGCAAGACCAGCCTTACTTAGTTCAAAGCATCAACCATAAATTCTGTGGGCTAATATGCCATCCACTCCGGGAATGTAAGGCTTTAAGACTAGCATTCTCCAGTGATGGCCCATCAGACTGAAGTCCTCACCAGACTCAATTTGCCAGCCACTGATGTGGCCAGGTGCTCTCAGTGCACTGTGGCCAAATACGAAATCATTTTTTCCCAAGTGTGTTCTACTGGGTTACACAAAGTTAAACAAATGACCATCCAGAAGGACTTCTCAGAGCCTTTCATAAGCTAGCATGTAATGAGTCTCTAAGAGGAGAATGTACGCAATGTTTTAATTTTTTTGACCTAGGAAAACTTTGCTCTCAAGGAGCACCTACTCAAAATTTTACAACACACTCATATTTCCCAGCAAATAATTGGGAAAATCCTGCTGTAGGCAACTGAAGTAAAATTATTATCAGCACTCTATAATTCTTTAAGTTTTGCCTAGATCTAAGGGCTCTTTGGTAGTACCCATCATGTATTTCCAATGCAGGATATGACCAGCCATCATCTAATGTCGAGAGATGGACATTGTGTATCCTTTGTGTATTTCTAATGAAATTTAGAATGAAAAAGCAAACCAGAGAATGTCAATAGCACCTGATATTAACAGAAGCATCTCCAAAGAAAAGAGGAGTCTAAGATGTTGGGGAGACTTAGATATAACTTTCCTAAGGTCATGAGCTCCTTGGAGAAGAAATTCAGGTATCCCCAGTCCCTGCTATCAGCTAGGTCCACAATGTTGCCCACAAATCCTTGTTCTAGTCTTGGTTGGCTCCTCCTTCCTCACCTCAGCGCACTTGTTCCAAACCTTCATTTACCTCTTCAAGACTGCTAACCAACTCCATCTCCTCACTCTGAATGTATGACTACATCTCTTAGCTCACTAAGTAAACAGGGACATTGCTGGGAGCTTCCTCAAGATCAAGACCTATAATATAAATCGACCACCTTCTGCATTTGTCCTTACTTGCTTCCCTTACTTTCTTCTACTAGAGGCAGCCCCACTCCAGCTCCACTCCAGCCCCAGTGGGTCCTGAAACTGTCTCCATCAGCTTTGCCTCCATCGGGATTCCTCACTTGTTCCTTCTCCAGCAGCATTGTCCTCTCCCATATAAACATCCCCAAGTCTCTCCTATCCAAAAATAACCACTCCGGCTCTGTCTCCCTCAACTTCTGCTCCCTCTCTTTTCTCACCTTCTTGGGTAAACGTATTGAAGAGCCCTTGATAATCCCAGCCTCGATAGCCTCAATTCCTCTCATTCCTCAGGCCATCATTGTCTGACTTCAAGACTCAGCACTCCATTAAATCCACTTTCATAAAGTTTCTGATGGTGTCCATATTGGCAAAGTTTGTGGCTATTTCTCAGTCTTTATCTTATTATAATATTCATGATTGATGACACATCCCTAGAACTCTCCATTCTCTTGGCTTCCATGACACCACTCCATCCTGGTTCTCGCTGATACTTACTTCTTCTTTCTTTTCGGAAATCTTTTCCTCTGTTCATCACTTAAAACTTGGACTGCCTCATGTATCCATTCTTGGTCTATTATTCTTCATTCCCAATAAGCTCTTCTTGGATAATACAAACAGGCAAATCTGGGTCTTAGTCTTAGCTCAGTTTTGTGCATAGCTCCCTAAACCTCTTTTCTCATCTGTGAATTGGGGTTAATGATAGCATCTCTCTTATAGTGTTGTTATAAGAATTACATAATTCATGTAGAGTACTCAGCACAGGGCTTCATACATACCTGGTACATGGTATCAATAACTGTTATTATCATATTGGAAATAATTTTCTTTCTCAGTGACTGGCATCCAACCAGTCAGCCATATCTGACTTCCCCCTTGTATACATCACAAATCTTTCCATTGATCTCTGCCATGACAGATCAATACCACCACTTCATTATCCCTTCATCTTCATCTAGACCAATGATTTTCAAAATTTGTTCCACGAAGCCCTAGGATTCCTCTTTTTTTAATCTCCTGTATTTATTAAATTTCAGTGTAAGATTTTTTTTTTAAAAAAAAAGCTTTTGCTGCTATAAATAAGTTGAAAAACTATCAGTATGATGAATTCCTAATTGGTATTCCTACTTTCCTTCCTTACAAATCCATTCACTACACTGAAGCCAGAGTAATCTCTCTAAAATCTACATCTGATGGGTCACTTCCTCAATAAAACCTTTAAATGGCTTCTTATAAATATCAACGAATAAATGCCAACCTCTTTCACATAACCCATGAGGCCAGGGTCTAACCCCAGCCTCCACCCGTCTTGTTCCAGCAAAACCCATCGGCAAGTAGCTTCCCAAAGGCTCAGGATGATTCACACGCACACCTTGGGTTATGCTGGAAACACATCTGGAAACACTTCCCACCTTTCACCTGGCTAATTCTTACTGATTCTTCATTTCCCTTCATCTCTTCCAGGAAGTCTTCTTTGAAGTCCAGGCTGGATTAGGACCTCTCTGTTCTCCCTGTGCATTGTTCTACTAAAGCACCTTCCAAAATATATTGTAAATAACTATTGATGTGTCTCTCTGCCCTACTACACTATGAGCTTTTTGGGACAGTGACTGTATCCTATTTATCTTTAACTCTGCAAGCCTAGAACAGAGTAAGTGCACTAGAAATGTTTGTTGCTCTGATATAAACTGTGTTCTTGAGAAGGAACAAGGCGTAGTGGCAAGAGCATTGGACAGGACTGGCAAACAGGCGATGAGTTGGATACCAAAACCAGGAGCGAGCACTGCATCCAGAAGTGGAATCTGAGGCTATTTCTGAGCTGAGCAAGAAAAGTCAGAAGGTCTATCAGTACCTTCTCTGTGGGCACAAGATGCGTCAAGGCAGAACTTCTGCAACTGAGACCTTTCTGTCCTTCCTATATGGACTCTGAGGTGACAGCCTCCTTCTGATTCTGGTTTCATCACCTCCTGGCTGCTGGTTATTTATTATGCCTAAGCTTCATCTCTCTGTTGAGTGTCCACTCTCCATCATGATTGTTAAGAAATAATGTAGGTGAAAGCATTTAGAGAACTGTAAAGTCCTTGAACAAACTGTGTCTTAGTCTTACTTCAATTCCCAACAGAATCAAGCAAATGTGGTAAGTGCTCAGTTAACATCCATTGAACGATTACGATGTACTCTGTTGTACGGAGACAGCCTAAGTGCTGAGGACATTACTTCTACCTGAAATATTTCAGTTGTTAGAAACGCTCTTGAGCCAACTCTTGTGAATGTTGTTACTTCAATAAATGTTTCCTTTGAGCCTGGTAAAATAATTAAATATTTACAGCTCTCTCTCCACCTTCAAAACAGGGGACCACCTGTCTAGAAAAGGCACATGAAGTCTTTTCTTTCTGCTGTGAGGTATAAACTTTTCTGCTCAGTTTCACTTGCAACTAAGACCTGTTTGCTTGAAAATACATTCTTGCTTCTGTATATACAGTCTTAATTAAATAGTAGAGTTACTTGGTAACTTGAGTGTCTTAGCTACAAATCCTAATTTTTTCCCCTAATAATTCAACCTGTTTAAAGTAACTCAGGAGGAATCAATTATAGACTTGATCAACTTTCACTGGTCTGTTGGTAAGTGCCAGTAACAAAGCTTCCTCTAGAGAATGTCGCATCATTTGCATTTACTTATTGGCCTGTCACACTAAACAAGACAAATATTCACTTATCACATCAAAATATCAAAAGAGTGATGGTAAATTATTATTTACCGAAAAGTTACGATAAGCAAAATAAAACATAATACAACAGAGCATGATTCTAATTTGGTTAAAAATTACATGTTTTATAGATTCTATATTACTCAATATATATTAAATGTATCTATAGTAATGCAAATATTTATGCTTAAATAAAAATAGTAAAAACAATGGAAAGATACACAGTAAATTATTAGCAGAGGTTATTTCTTGAGATGAAATTGGAGGGGAAAGTGAAAATATTTTGACTTTTTATTTTGTTTACTTATGTATAATTTAAAATATAAATGGCATAGGTATAATAATTATACATAATTATTGGGTTTGAAAGATTCATAATTGAATTTTTAATTATTATTATAAGTAATAATAATAATTAGGTTTGAAAGACTTTGTAATTAAAATTTTTTAAAAAGGCAAACAAATACTGGGCAGGAGTCACAGCGTAGAAGGATTTCTGAAGCAGTGCAGAATATGGAAGTAAACACTAGACTGTACTTTTAACAGGTTTGACGTTTCTGAAGAATGAGCAGTATTCCTCAAAGTTATCTAAGTCCCCAAGGAGGTATACATTTTCAAGGACAACTCTATGAGAGAAACATATTTTAGTCACCTTTCATCCTGGTTTTTAAAGAAAGGACACTCAAAGAGCTTTTTTGTCTTACTGATATCACACTATTAGGTAGCATGAAAAAGCCCATTGCTACACTGCATCCCAAAATAATGGTACAACTGAAGACTAGGTCATGAATTTTTTCCTAATATTTGGATACTATTATTCAAAATTTGCTAAAGTTTGTATTTCTTTTACAGCACCATCACTAACTTATATCATCATTATACAAATGTCTTTTACAGCTCATAATGTTCTAAGTGCCTCAGGATAGGAATTGTATCTGATCATATTTGTATTTTCCATTGTGTTTGGTTAATTTTTGTTGAATTAACTAATTCAGGTCACTCGTTTTAGGACATAATTTGACCTTGTGATTAGATACATAAAGAAAATATTTGCGTTAAAAGTCATATTGTTTTTGGCTTTCCATAGAAATTTCAGAGAGATGTTCTGCCCACATTCCAACACATTAAAAAAATTACACTTATGATTTCTAATATTCACTTCAAGGAGCTTTCTTGCATTGTCAGTCTTGAATTTATCTGCATTTAATTCTTTCAAGAATACCCTGCAAGAAAAGTCACATTAAAAATAACAAAAGAGAAGTAGGTTCTTGCACATTCTCTAAAAACAAGACCTCTATAAGGTGAAATAAATTAGCATTTCCTTGGGTGTTCTCACTGAGTCGATGATTCGAATATTTAGGCAGGCATCCTGGTTATCTCCTTGCTTCAAGAATCCAGCAGAACTGATGGATTGTGGAATAGATACGTGGAGATGTATTTACATCAGCTCACTCATTTAGCACATCCCTTTTCTGTCATTTCCTGGCCACAGGAAATAATTAAATAATTCATTTAAACTCTCTGAATCTCAGTTTCTTTTACTGTAAAATGCAGATCCAAATATCTCACTCCACCCACCCCAAAGTGTTGTTATACGTTTCAAATGTATGTACAAACGCCCTGAAAATGATAAGGGGTGATACCAATTAAAGGATAATTGCTCATTATCAAATTACTATAAAAGTATAAATGGAATGGTAATGTCTCTTTCACACTCTGATTATCACTTGGTGAAATGGACTCACATGGCTTTAAAAATGACTTTAATTAGTTTAATTTTCGAACACCCATTAGCACTCCTAATATTTGTGGTATGAAGAGCTTTTGTTCCATCCTAATATGCAGGTAATTACCAACCCATCTTAATTTAACTTCTTTGCACTTTGTCGATTCACTTTTTACTAACTTCAAACCAATGCTAAAAGTCATTAACAAACACAGAGAGCACATATCTCCAATTTAAAAGTGAGTTCCTCTCCCCTTTTATGGAATGTACCGTAGTGAAACTGTGGACAATGAAATCCAGATTGCCCTATACTATCTTAGAAGCAGTTCTCCACGCTCTGTGGCACACAGACACAAATTACGAGTCTGTATTTTAGATAAAAGATTAAAACTCCACCCAGAAATCCACAACAAAGATAATTTGGCTCCTGCTTCACAGACAGTGGTCATAATATCATTTCCGGTAATTATTAGAGAAAATAAAAAGATCGCTAGAGGCATAGAGTTCATAGGAGGGGAGACTTCCTGTTGACTCTTGCGGGTTTGTGAACGCCTCCGGAGCAACCGCAGGGCAAAAGCACAGTTAAGAACCAAGTGAAGTGCGTTACTGGTGCCCGTGCACCATCTCTTCCCGGGAAAGGCGTCCTGTTCTCTCCATCCTGTGCCCAAATGGTGTATCCTGTGCACAAGTCTAGAGGCATCTTGGGTTGCAACTTCTTTTTCTGACATCTCTTGGGGCCTAAAGAGTCGGTTTATTAATGTGATAAATTAATCTAAGCAAGTGTATTTAGGGAATGAGGCTAGAGGGCTATTCCAGGTGAGATGCACATTTTACTGTGGCCGCCTGTAGCCAATGCATCTGCTGTCATTTGAGGCATCATCCTTGACTGATGGTGCCCAGAGACATATGCAGGGGAGCACCTGAGGCGCAGGAGGCCTGCGGGCATCTTCAGGTCAGGTGTCTCTAAAGTTATGCCATCTCTGGGAAGGTTCCGACCATTGGACCAAGATGATAACCTTAACAACTTTGTGATTGCCCTGGTGTGATTTTACAACAATGCCACCGGCTTCAACATCAGTCTGAGGGACTCCAAGGAAGACTAGTTAAGGAGTTTCAGAAGTGTTGGAGTTTATAAATAGCAGGAGGTCCTTTGGCTGTGTTTATGCAGCCAGAGCGAAAGCAGCAGCAGCAACAGCAGCTAATGTTTACTGAACACTTTTGTTCCAGGCAGCCTGGGTGGTGTTTTACACAATTTCTACCATTTAATCCTCACTTTAAACCCTATAAAGGAAACAGTATTATTGTTTCCATTTTGCGGATGAGAAATTGAGGCACAGAGAAGAAAAGAAACTTGCCCAAAGTGTTCTCTGATGCCTCTTCGAAGCTCCATACCTAGGAACCTCTCTTACTCGGGCACATTCTACACCAGAGCTGGTGGAAAGATCCATCTATATAATTCAAATAACTCGACAGTTAGCACTCAACTTCTGCTGTGGCTTTGAGTGAATAGCTGGATGGGCTGGTATAGAAAGGCTTCACTGCTTTCCCGAGGAATTAAAAATAAACTAACTTAAAAAGTTTTAAAATATGTAAACATTATGTTTCATGAACATATGATAATATTTTGCTTCCATGTGTCTTATAAACATAAAGGTTATCTTTACTATTTCAACTAGTGGTTGTCAAACTGGTTTGTCAACGCACGTTGTTATTTTTCAGTGTCTTCATGCCGGGTGTCTAAATTTTGATCAAAGTGTAAAATTTATCTTTGCTTTAACTGAGATCAATTACTCATGGCTTTATGTGGTCAGGGGGAACATTGATGGAACGTCATGCAAAGCAGCCAGCACAAAGGCAGTCCATCTTGTTGCAGCTAAGGTAGAAGGTGTAAGAGGAACAATCAGCCAGAGTCAAAGAAAAAGAGCAGCTACCGGAACATCCCAAAATGTGAGCCCAGGGATACCTGAGAGAGTGCCAGCAGCCAAGTTCCAACAGCATAGAGGATGAGCTAGGGAACAACGAGATAGCTGTAGAAAATTCTTTTTTCAGTTTTATGAAACTTTATTTTTAAGGCATTGACTCTATTAATTCCTTCAAGAACAGTGTCAGAAATTCTAGAATATTCGCTAGTATATGTGAACCAAAAAGCTTGAGAGATTGTCTGAAAATCTAACACTAAGAATATATTTTCTCTTTCACGCTATTTTAAATTTTTATTTTTCAAACATAAACTCTTTTTTTTTCCAAACCAAAAACTTCTTGAAGTCAGGAACTCTGCCTCATTGAATCTTGCTGATAGTATATTTGTGAAAGATAGAGCAGGCTGATAGAAGGCAGGCCCCTTTTGAAAGCCCGTGCACTCTCCACTTAAAAACGTCCTTTCAAGTTGCCTGAAAACAATGCTAGGATTTGCTATAGCAATGTAAGAATCCTCAAAATGATGACAATAAACCTGTGAGTGGGGCAGGAAACTGTTTTAGTTCATCAAGACACCTGGATATGGATGTTTGGCTTACTCTTTCAGGCTGAGCTAAATTCCTGGGTTCCTCCCAACCCCTCCTTGACTTCTGAGTCTCAAACTCCTTTCCTAACTTACGATCTATGACTTGCCCTACTAGTACAGTGAAACATTGGAGAAACATTTTATCATTTGCTACTTTAATAAACTCAAGTTGCCATCTAGCCAAAATGGTTCAGGTATACCTCAATTTAAACAGTGACATTTTCTGTTAAGACGTTAAGATGGAACTGGTTAAAACCATGTTCAATGTCTGCTCTAAGTTTTGCTTTTTACAAATCTGCTTTGCTGTGCTTTGTAGTCATTAAATTGATTGAGTTGTGATGGATCCTAGTGGTATGTAATAAATGACAACACCATTATGTTTTTTTTTGTTTGTTTGTTTTTTGTAAGGAAGATCAGCCCTGAACTAACATCCATGCTAATCCTCCTCTTTTTGCCGAGCAAGACTGGCTCTGAGCTAACCTCTATTGCCAATCCTCCTCCTTTTTTTTTTCCCCCCAAAGCCCCAGTAGATAGTTGTATGTCACAGTTGCACACCCTTCTAGTTGCTGTATGTGGGACGTGGCCTTAGCATGGCCGGAGAAGCGGTGCTTTGGTGCGCGCCCGGGATCCAAACCCAAACCGCCAGTAGCAGAGCGCGCGCACTTAACCGCTAAGCCACCGGGCCGGCCCACCATTAGGTTTTTAAATTTAGTGTTTATAATAGAGACAACTCTGGTTGCTTTTAGTCTCAGGACCTCTTGATATTACGGAATTTATTATTTACCACATCAATGAATACCCCTGACCCTTTGGGCAGGAAGGAATCTAAGAGGTGATCAAGCCCCTCATTTGAGAGAGAAGATGAGAAATAAGTAACTTGTCCCACATCATGTGGTTAGTTCTAGAATTAGCATCTAAGTCCTGGGATTCCATCTCCATCTTCTTTCTACCACACTAGGCTACAAATAGGACCATTTAATGAATTGATTTCATTGTCACTACTAATCATTAGAAATACAAAAGCAGTTACCTGGAAGACAGAAACCAAATGGTTTAGCACCAAATAAATTAACAATTATGCTATTTCAAAAAGTATATTGACAAATTTAAGCAGTGAATAAAATCGACATATGCAATAAACTATCTGAATATTTCTGAACATTTGACATTATAGACTTACATGAATACACATACCCATAGGGTATTAGCATTTGGCTCAAATCTGTCTACTTTTTCAAAGGGGGAAGCAATCACTCTCTGTTGGCATTTGACAGCAGGAAACACATAAGGTGATTATATTTTAACTATTTCCTATTACATCTATTTTAAATGTCATAACTTTATAAGAGATGGCCTAATATGTAGTTGTTCTAACGTAAGTACAGTTTGGAAGTGAAATAAAATGGTAAAGAAAAAATTCATTAAAGAGGGTAACAGACTGTACCATATGGCTCTCAAAGTCAACCAAATCTCTCTTTGGAAGACTCCCAAAGACCCTAAGAACTGGCTTTTTTTAAGGGAGACTACTTCTCTTTGTAATGTAAAAGAAAGGTTCTTGATTTTGTTATTAAATGTAAATGTATTCCATATTTGAATATATGGCATTCCAGTTTCCATTTAAAGACATGGAGTGGAGTGGAGTCTTTTTTTTCCCACAAAATGCAATTATGGAGAAAAGAGCTTTTGAGTGAATTATTTGAAGTAGAAAATCTTAAACAACCTCTTTCAGAAAAAGAGCTCTAACGTTGGGTGACATAATGCTCAGGTTGCTACAGACACAAACACACTATAAATATTGTGTTGTTTTCATTTTTTTCTCTTCAACAAAGATCACAGATAAATATCCGACATCCTAAAACACACATGCCTAATTCTGCAAGCTGTTATAATGAAGTCCTTTGAATTATTATAAATGCTTGAACATTAAAAATTCATCAGCAAGGAGAGAGAGGTGCCTTCTATTTGTGGTGTTCTGAATTTAAACACAACCCGCTAAGAATGGCTGATTGTCCCGAGGAAGGGCCGCTGACAGCCATCAGCAGGTCTGTACAAATGGTGTATGGAAAAGGTAATAAGAGCTTTAGGAGTATATTTCAACCCATATAATAAAGTGATTGTGCAAGTGTAATTGCAGTCTGGTTCCATACCATATTAGGGTAAGGAATGAGATGGTAAGAAAATATGAGATTCACAGAATTATTTTGTAAGCAATTTCTGCAATGACTGTCTCCCAGAATATGTAGTATTTGTCAGAAAAATAATTTTTAAATGCACGGCAGTGTTTACCTTTTGAAAACCATTATGATGTACCTGAACAAAATCAACATTGATTATTTTACCGTTTTAAAAATACCCTGAACTTATGAACAACTTCAAATATAAAAATGGTATTGAATAATGTTAAGCAACTGATTTCAGCCCATTAAAGCATTTAAAAAAAAAAGAACTGAGCATAAACCCCACTCTTTATTTCTAAATGGTTCCTAGTTCAAATTTCCAAAGATTTAAATATTTGCACGATTAGAATTTCAATTTTAAAAAATTCATTCCTTTGGCTACTTCATAAACAATCACTATTGGCTTAAGTTACCAAGTCACTGTATCCCATAGGCTATCAGTTGCTCTCATAGCAAGACTTGAAAAAGGGCAAGGAATGCAGGCCTAACTCTCAGCCACATCATCTAGACTGAAAAAAGGAAAAGGAGCAGAGAAGGCAAATGCAAGATGAACACAAGGATATTCAGAGCTTAATATTAATAGCATTTAGGTCAAATATTAAAGTTGTTTATTTGATTCTCAGTTCACCCATCTTCTATTAATATGATTATTTATATCACATCTAAGATTATAACCTCTGTAAGTGCACAGATTTTTTTTCTTTTTCCGTCGCTACCACTTAGCACAGTCCCTGGTGCATAGTAACCACTCAGAAAATATTTAATGAATAAATTAACCAATATTTGCAAACGTCAAGCCGCTGGAAGCTGGGTCTATAACAACCCTGTGGCCTGGGCTCTAATACCCATGGAGACATACGCTGTGGAGTCAAATAGAAGGAATTTGCTTCTCTTTTTCACTAATTTTTTGTTCCATTTTTATGGGACCTTGTGAATAAATGTATTTAAACTGCAGACACATACGGTGTTCATTCTCCTGGCCTGCCAGTTCAGATGAAACTTCAAAAGATGTTAAGTATGGGAAAAGCTCCTTGATTTGGGTAAATGAAAGATCTAAAATGCTCATCTGCCTAAATGGCGTTTCTAGAAGAAAACAAATCTTTTTGTCATTAAAAGGAATATCCATTATTTACACCTGCTCTGACTGTTGACAAAGAATTCATTTCAAAAACAGGTTAAGACTTCAATGAAGTAAAGGAAAAAACAAGCAAACAAACCCTGATTTAATGGTGTGCTATGAACATCAAGCAGATGGGCATTTGTTAGGAAACCTTGCATACACACACCTCAAATCTATCCCTGCCATCCTGCATAACCAGAACTACTGTTTTTCCAAGACAGTTCAGGCCACTAAGTATGTACTGACGATGATGGAGAAGGTAGGAGAGGATGGCTGCCCAGAAACAGAGCCCACTGTAGGCAGGTAAGGATGGAGGGAGGAGAGCACCAGTAAAAGGGAATCTAAGAAAATAAGTTTAAAGGAATCTTGAAAATAATGTCAATCATCTTGTAAATTATGTCTGCCTGTGGTAGAAGGGAGGGAAGGAGAGAGGTAGGAATCCAAGCTTCAGCCATTTGTTATGTTGTAGGTCTTGCTCTGTCCTATATCTGCCCCCACCCCACCTCCAAACCACCACTATACTCCTTCAATTATTGCATGATCGTTTCCTTTCCTTGGGTTTTCCAAATTCTTTGCAGGTTAGGTTATACACTAACGCCTAACAATATAATACCACTAGTGATTACCTTCTCCCATCACTAAGCATCAACAGGTTTTGCCAGCAGCTACGGGATTTTTCTCTTTCATCTACACATTGGCTATCTGACCCCCTCTCCTTTCACCATTGTCTCCCTTTAAGCATGTCTCCACTACGACCATGGCGCCACTATGCCCATGGTGCCAGCAATTATTGAGCCTTAGCTAAAGAGTCTTCCATTTTAGACTAAGATCAAGTACTGAGTTAAGCTTTCTTACCAAAAATAGAGAATTAGTGAAAGTCTAGGAAAGAATAAGGGTGAACAAAATGTTGCATTCTCTGTGCAAGAGATGATCTAACAAAATAAATTTCTGCAAGGCCTTCCAATCTATTTCTTAACAATAAGGACAAAAGACCACTATGTTATTCACGCTTCTCAAACTCATACCCCTAGGAACAGAGTAACATGCCAAGGCAGTAGAACTATAGAATAACATGGACTATCTTCCTGGAACATAGAGTTGACTCAATCGTAAGTAATTTAAAATATCATATCTACATTAAAACAGACATGGATTTGTTATGGAATATAACGTAAAATCCACATATTTCTTAAAAATGAAACATGAGCCTTCTAAAACCTCTGCAGACTAGAGGCACTTCCAGGTTCCTCCTCCAGCCCCTCAGGGTGTAAATCCATTAGCACACTTCCGTAGAAAAATTTGAAGATTTGCTATGCGGACACTCGAAGATGGTGAGATACCTTTAAAACTGCTGATAGACATTCTGAATATACTTGGGCACTTTAATATATTTCCCAAATTTATTAATAATTGTATGCATATTTATCACTGAACAAGAAATTTCAGCAAAGTAATTACTAATAACTTTGGAAGTTAACTCAGCATGTGTATGTACATCTAAGACGACACAAAACATCAACTTAATTGCTAATAATTGGCCTTATCAATTAAAAAAAGAATTTACAAGTAGACTACAACACTCTAGTGCGCTTTAAGAAGTTCGATTTCAATATAACTCAACTTTTAGACTGAAGTATAAAACCTCTAAAAGCTTATCGTTCATCTATAATTTGACAAGTCATCGAAAAACAGATCAATACGCGATTATTCACTTCATCGTGTCATTCCCCCAGGTAGTCTTCTCTGGTACATTCTTATTAGGGCTGACATTAGCCCACTTACAATAAGCAATTTGAATTCCACTCCAGCTTCCCCCAACCCATTCTCTATAATGGCACGAGTTACCACCTTCCTAAAACACAAGCCTGGGACCAGCTAGTGACGTGGTGGTGAAGTTCGGGCATGCTCTGCTTCCGAGGCCAGGGTTAGAGGGTTCAGATCCCAGGTGCGGACCTACACCACTCGTCAGCCATGCTGTGGCGGCGACCCACATACAAAATAGAAGAAGACTGGCACAGGTATTAGCTCAGGGCTAATCTTCTTCAAGCAGAAAAGAGGAAGATTGTCAACAGATGTTAGCTCAGGGCGAATCTTCCTCAGCAAACAAACAAACAAACAAAAACAACACAGGCCTGACGTTGTCATTCTCTTGTTCCTAAACTGCTCCGGGTTGTCTGTGTTCTTATTCCCATGACTCCTCCTGCTTCATTAGGTCCTGTCTCTCATTACGGACACCTCAGTCCGAACCCCGGCAGCACATCAGATCCTCCTCAGATAGCCCAGGGTACCTCATCTCACGTAGTTCCTCATTTTATATCTTCTGCAGTCTTTTACTACAGAAAAACTTTTTACTCATGAATAATTAGTGTTCATATGTCTCTCAGATAATCAGAATTCTGTCACTCAATGTGTTTCCATTTTTGCTCTGTGAGAGAGCAAGAGCCAAATTTAAGGTTTAATTATAGTGATAACACCTAAGCCTAAGAAATACGCTTGCGTCTCGTTTCCTGGCTATGAAGTTCTGCATTAATACTAATAGCCTTATTGTATGTGTTGCTTTTTAAAGTTGCCTCAAGTCATTTTGAAAAAGAGGTAGGAAGTCTAAAAAATAATTCAAAAAATAGGAGTAATTTTCCTCCTCCTCGCTGCCCAATTTTTAAGGCCAACTGAAATGCCATTTCTTCCAGGAAGCAACCCGGATTCACCAGAACTTCAATTCATTACTCCTCCTCCTGTGCCCCCAGCACTTAGACTACAGACTTCACATCACGTGAGTTATACTGTAGCTGTGTTATGGTTCTTTGTATTCCTCTCTTGATTGGCCACACGGAGGTAGGGTCCAGGGCTCACCCATCTCTGTGCCTCCCCCTGCCTCCCCTTAGCATCAGCGTAAGGCTTTGCACACAGTTGGTGTTCAGTAAATGCTTTTCAATTTCTAAAAATGAATTAAACGTGCCTTGTTAACAGAGCCCAAAGCTTCTTTAGAAGTGTATTCCAAATAAAAACGTCTATTTCTTTGGCTAAACTATTCTCATTTCATCCCTGTGCAAATATTTGTATGGGGACTGCATGAGAGCCACCTGAAAATCAGAAGTTATAATGGAAACAGCGACACAGCCTTAAGTGAGGCAACCGAAATAGGAACTACTTGAATATTTTTACTGAGATGTTCTCTGCTTGATAAAGTTCATTACCAGAATATCATTTTTAAAAGCGAAATGCATTCAGCTGAGCACTTTTTTTCATTTTGTAAATAGATTTTTCCTTGCCTGAGCTCTCAGTATAAAGTACAAAATAGTCTTCCATAACATTAGAAAAATGTCACCTCGTACATAAAGCAAAATTTTTTAAATAAAATAGATTTTTCTTCTTTAGCATCTTAAAGGTACAGTAATGCCTTCATATGGCATTAACCCTGCATGGAATACCATATTAAGGGCTGAATCATCAGCCTGCAATTTGGTCCGTTCTAAAATGTGTTGAGATAACATATTAGAGCTCAGAACAAAGTTAAGTCCCCATGGGATATCCTAAGGCTATAAAGTCACCATCTTTTCAAGATTACCCTACTTATTACCATGGTTATATTTAAAATGACCCTGGCACTAATCTTTTTCTCACCTATTCAAAATGACACAGAAAAGTAGCTATGTGCTAAATTTACAACCCTAGTGCCAAATTTTCACATCACATCAAATGAAAAATTATATATAGCATATTCATTGTGAATTTTTTTGCTTTTAGATTAAGTTCTCCATCAGGCTGGGTTTCTTATAGTCTAAGTTACCTTACAAAGGAACTTTCAGTCCACTTTGAAAATTTCATGTGTGTTGGGTTTAGACATCTATATAAAATGAATGGTATACACCCCCACTGCACCTTGGCCAAGAAGTGATACCAGAAATGAATCTTTGACCTTTAAGTTTTCAGTCGAGGAGTTATTTTTCTAAGAAATGAACATTCATATATTTATTAATGTCATTTTACCATACGCACTGTATTCTTGCTATTTTTAACCAAAATTCAATTTTATGAACCTTCCGCCTCTCAGAAATATATCCTTTCCTCTCCACCCACCCTCCAGACCTTTTTGAAAGATTGCAAGTTACAGAAAGGCAATTGACCTCGGTAAATTTTTCCTCTGGCTTACATTTTTCCTTTCTTTTCAAAGTACTCTTTGGGGGAAAAAAAGAAAGAAAGAAAGATAAACACACTTCATAGAACAAGTGCCATAAGAAAAATATGTTCTGGCAGACTTTTCCCAACTGAAAAGAATTTACATCATCCAAGTATAAGTGCAAAGAGTAAAAGAAAGAAATCTCAAAATGGATTTTTGTTCCACTTTCAAACTCCAAGGCTAAGGGAACACAAGTGTTTCACTTCAGAAATGAATAACAAATGACTTCAGTACACATACACCTTTCTGTTTTTGGCAAAATTGCACATAAAAGAGCATTTTTTGGCATGGCTGACCTACAGAGATATGGAGCTAAGCAGAGTCATGAATTCACTCACTCTGATATGCACACATGATACGCAATTAAAATCTCCATTCACATTCCTGCCGGGTTGTCAAGCAGGAGCAAAGCCTTTCTGACAACACTCAGCGAAGCGTACCCACTAACCGTTCAGCAGGAACTTAAACACGAACAGCTTTTGTTACTAGCAAGAATGAATTTTTTACCAAGATTGGGTTCAGTTTCTAAGAAATCATTATGCTCTGAATTTTAGGGCTTTTCATTAAAAATGAAAATGTGTCACAAAGATTTTGTATGGCAAGCTATGTGATGTAATATCTAGAAAATATCAGCTGTATAAAAAATTCTAGCCTTTTGAACTGGGGGATTCTTTTTAACTTTTCCAGTTTAGAACAATGAACAATGATCTTATAAAGCAGTTTACTGGGGGGAAACGTGACGTTTCTAAATCATTCTGAAGTTTCTCACTAGAATTTTAAAACTTTTAAAACAGATCAGGACTCTAATCTCACTTGAAAAGTGACTGACCAGTTGATAAACCAATGGGAAAGTGACTTTTTTTTTAATCATAAGACTATTTAGCATGTCAGAAATATTGCATGCATCAAACCTTTCAATTTATGGAGCTCCATAGAAAATATGATGCACATAAATTCTTTCCAGATGAACCCAGGAGGTACTCTGCTCATAACTTAGTTTCTGTTGAACATCTAATCAAAGCCTGTGCCCTTCATAATAGCACATTAGTGTGCTTTAAAGTCATAAATCCATAAAAACAGGGCCCAGTAAAATTGAATATAGGATGCTTGTTAATCTGCTGCTGTGTCTGTTTTGAGTAACTAACCTTGGATTACAAATTTGAAACAAGTTAATACATCAGATATTGAAATATTTGTCTTCTTACTTACCCTGCTCTGTAACTGAGAGAGCAGATGCATCCTGACCATTAGCAGTCATGACAAATTGCCTTGCTAATGAACGTTACACACTGAAAGTGCCATAACTGATTAAACTACAATTTCCCACTACCAGCTAGAGAGAGTTGGGGACTCCAGCAGTGGGCAACTCTGATATTCTGCCAACACGCCTTCAGGGCACAGTGTGATAGTTAGAAAACCACTCTAAATTCCATATGAACATATTCTAAAAGCCTATGTGTATACAACAGGTTTTTAAAGAACATTAGATAAAACAGCTTAGGTTGTAGCTGATGAGCCATGAAAAATGGATGTGTTTTAACTATTTGATATCCTTGCAAAGAACGTGTTAAAGAATATTCTCTGGTGTGGGTTTTTCTCTCTCTCTCTTCTTCCCTTTCCCCGCCCCCAAACCATTGCGTGTGCTTTGCATTTCACATAAAATCTTTCTTTTGTCAGTTCCTTTGTTGGTGCAAAATTGGCAGTAGTTCAAATTCAAAGTACTCCTATTCATTTACTGACCAATGTCATTCTAGTTCACATCAGCCAGCGAGCTAAGCTCTAAAAAACATAAAGGACTTGCTTCACCACTGACGAATAATGTGTACATTTTTACAGAGCTTAAACCTTAATTCTTTCCCTGAAACTAACAATACAGTATATCTTATCATTCCTTTTTCACAAGCAGGCAGCTGCTGAAACGCTTGCCACTTCAAAATATCAATTGCTTGCCAGAGTTTTCCTCAACACACCCTGTCAAACTCATGTATATTGTGCAATGAAAACGGTGCAGGGCTGAAAGCTAGAAATTGTGTCAAATTCTGCTGTAAGGGTATGATGTGCAAAGAACAATGTATGACAACCGTAGAGACTACAAACAATGGCACTGGAGCCAGGGACTTCATAGATCACAACTGCGCCTGTACATATTTTATTGTAGGCATTATATATTTAAAGCATGACAAATGTACCATTGTACATTATGTGCGGCACAAATAGAAGCTCCTCCCACTAGTTCGGCTTTTGCATTTCTCTTGATGATAGAAACATAGTTGAGTTTCATTTCTTTCTCTTCTTTTAAAACATTTAAGGTTCTCAACTCATAAAGGAAAAAAGACACACACACACACACATAAGGTTATCAAAACGAGTAACAGAAAACAGAAGACAATAATCCAAGACGAGAAAATGAGATCTTGATCAGTTAACACTTTGGCTTCTCTCTGAGGACACAAAAGCAAGGATTATCTTAAACACTAACCAAGGGTATCAAGAGAACCACACTCTCACTATGCCTATAAATTGTTGTCTACCTAATTTTAATGCAGATAAGTGCTGGCTTATTGATTTGCACGATTTTCTAGCAAAATGAAAATCCCACATGAATATGTTCTTTGTGTGCAGAAAATATGGTTTAAGAAGCTTTTACTATTATTGCTTTCCTATGCCAAAAGAACAATTAAGCAAATAATATTTCACTACTGTATCAAGTCTATAAACTAATACCAATTCTTGTCTGTTTAGATTTTAAATATCCCTTCTCATTTCCCGATTTGCTGTTTACCTGAAATGATTCTGGTTATTGAAAAGTTGTTTTTCTTCCAAATGTCTCCTTAAATAACATGTAAAATCTGAAAGCATTCTCACTTTGGAACACACCTACTTAATTATAAAGGGGTTCATGGCTAGAACAACCCTACACTAATTCAGGCAATGACTGTGGAAATGGAAACATGTTTATGGGAGAAGATTAGTGTGAATATATATTCATCTCCTCTATGACCTAGGTTAGGATGCAAAACCTTTATCACCCAAGTAGCGTAGAGTGGAATTAACCGACTGGAGGCTACGGAAATCGAACAGATATGCTTTTAAAGTGTTAATAAATATTTTGGAAAGAGAATAGGTGGTTTAGGTGCTTAGGGGTCCTGACCTTCGGTGTGTTGATTAGTGGGACAATGGTGCATTATTAACACGTAGCAGCTGTACCTGAACTGCCGCCATGAATATAATAGCCTTTTATAGCCATCAGGGGAGTGAGGTAGGAGGCCTTTATTAACCACTAGACATGATTAGCACATTATGTGAACTTTAGTAGGAAAATTATCTCTTATTGAAATATAATGTTGGTTGTAACTAATTGTAAACATGATTTTTAAAACTTCCCAATGAACAACTCAATGTTTTACTATCATTCAGCTCATTATTGGCTGGTAATGGATGAAAACATGTTCAACTGCCGGACATACTTACAGGAGCTGAATCTCAAAAGGCGGACTGCGTCACTGAAGGCTGACTTTAAAATTATTTGGCATTACAAGTTCAGGGATATTACCATACATGCAAACTTTCTCTCTCCAATTAAAGTAAAACTGTTCATGAACTAGAAAAGCTGCTTTGGGATTTTTCTTCCTCTTTATTTCTTTAAGCAGTTCTTAAAAGATTAGTTTTGCAATAAATTTTTGAGAGTTACCTTGAAAAATAACAGCAAAATTTATTTCAAAAAGCTTAATTTTGGGAGAGAAAAGATTATCCCATTAGCCTTAGTAACTGAACACAGTGCGGAGAGTCCATTACGAACAGTCTTTTATGCCCTGGCAGAAAGTCATTAACATAAAATAAATCATTAGCTTGATATTAAGCTTCTACTATCTGCAGGTTTCTATGATTAATGTTCATGACTGCATCTGCCAAATGATAAAATATACTTTTTGTTGAAAGGTTATCCTGGCTCTTTATTATTAACATTTCTCTTTATACAACTGTTACTGGCATTTTTGGCTGAGGCATATTGCCATAGAAAGGAAGAACTGGATTTTACAATGGTATGAAGACGCCAATGCATATAACACTTTAGCCATCATTTTTTAAATTAACCATTTAATTGAGTTAAAAGACTTAAGAAAATCAGGTGGTGCACAGATATGCTTTCACTGTAATTGGACTATCTTTAGACCCTGGTGATCCATTCGTTAATTAATCTTGCACATTATATTTCGCATCTCTGACCCACATATCAGAGGAAGGTACAGAAAGGAAAGCTTGCTTCCCTGAAGTCGGAAACTCCAAGAGGGCAGTTGCCTCTGTCTCAGTTATTCTCAACTTTTATTTTATCTTCTTCTACTACAAACAGGCCACAGCTCCCATCAGTAGCATCTCTCATTAGGTGCACTGACTCTCAATGTGGAGAGGGAAAAAGAGGCCCCCGGGGGGGCTTATCAATATCTGAGGGAGGGAGATTACAGACTCCCAACACATAGCCCATTTTCCCAAATTCACCTTTGACCCTCTAGAAAGGTTAGCCCTTTCACTCTTTTCCTGAAAGAATCACTAGTCTACAACTTTGGAAAACACATGTATTCCACAAGGGTAGCAGAAATAGAAGAAATGGACTGAGAATATAGTAGAACACAGTATTTTTCTAAAGTCTACTATTGTTTGAATTTTTGAACATCTTTCACCATAGGATTTCAGAATAATCTACTTTTGTTGACTCTTTAATTCTCCTAAGGCTTCCTTGATACAAATATAAATTATCTTCTCTAGTGGCTAAATGGAAGATTGGGACACAGGTGGATTAACGGTTTTAACGTCAGAACTTTTACCAGACATAGAACGAAGTCAGGCTTCTAAAGCGAATGGGAAATGGAAGCGGAGGGAATCATGTCTTTTCATGGTTATATTTATTTTGCCTAGGGAGTAAGTCAACACGGTTTAGGGGCCCTCAGTTTCCTTCACAAATGTTTAACAAAAAAGAGACTTTTCTTCACAAAGCTCTATAGTTTTCCTCAGAAAGATCTAGTTCTTTAGTCTTATTAGGTTATAATATGCCCAATTAAAGCCTTACCACTGTGGAAAGCATCTTCTCCTGTGAAATATGGCTAAGTTTCTTAAAAAAGAGTGGTGATGAGGCATCCCTACTAGTCAGTATGATTTCCTTTTGTGGTTGTACACATTGATAGATTCTGCCATTTATGAATTCTCAAGCATTTATGGCCAGAAACATATCCAGGACCATGAGAAACACATAAAAACACACATTCACCCAAACACACACACACACCAATTTTTCCCCAAGATAGGGGCTCAAAGACTTTAACTGAAAGGCATTTTATGCAGAAGCTGACATCGTCACTACTAACTTGTAAGTCTACATAGTAACTCAAAATACTTTATATTTTCTTGGCCACTAGCAAAGCTTCTTATCAGCCAACCATGGCCTTCGTTTAATTAGGAGTCCTTTCAAGACAGTTTCATAAAAGCACATAACTCAGGAATGAAAAATAATAAATACTTGGCTAAAGCAGTTCCATTTAAAACTCTGAAGTGAAAAATGGACAAACAGAAAAGCATTAATCGTGATGCTGGTTTTATGACCTTTGGTTTTACAAATATATATCAACGATGATGATTTTTCACAAGTAAAATGGAAATCTGAAGATAGCTTTTAAAAGTTAACTTTAAAATTTTTAATCAAGTAAGGCAAACTTGCCATAGATCAAACTGAAGAAATCTGGAAAAATACTGGTCCCTCCTGTCATGAAAGAGCAGGGGGTTCTTTCTGGCATCATCCTCCCTCTGGTCTTTTCTGCTACACCACCAGCATCCAAGCACAGAGCAATAAAATGTTCCCACTTTCAAAATGAATGCTATAGGGAGAAACACGTTATCACCGAGAGAAGCTCATTCAGGTTAACGTGAATTCCAGGTCTCAAAGTATTATGGAAGAATTGCTATAATTAACAGTCTGTTGGCACTTCCATTACAAACCACATTTCTAAGCAGTTTATAACTTAACTGTTTTTAATGAGAAATTGCTCTTCAGGATAAAACTTGGCATGCATGGCTTAAAACAAAAAATTCTCAAATTCATTAGGAAAGACGTAAGCTGCGGTTTCCTAGTGGACAGTCCATTTAACACAATTCACTATCTACTGCTGGTCCTATCAACCAATGGAGATCACAGGCCATCTGATTCTGAAAAGTACATTTTGAAAGAAAAAGATCAATTGAAAATATATCAATAACACCAAAGGGGAAATTAATGAAAGGAAAGAAAGTATCTTTAAAATTGCTAAAAGCAAACATTCCCATGTTTAAATTCAATTTAAACAAACAAGGCAGCATTCAAGCATTTAGATGCTTCACATGGAAGCTTCTTGTAGGCAAACACTACAGTTATGATTCTTGGGGCCACAGTATTTATTAACTACGGTTAACTACAATCTTGTTTTCTTCTAAACGTATACATTTTAGATTCCTGGATTTGGTTGTATACAATATAAATTTTATCACAAACAATTGACAATATTTTTAAAATGTAATCGTTAACAGCATTTAATCAAATCATGACAATTACATTTCATTTTTATTGAGATATAAAATAAATATTCTACCTTATGACTTCCCAGAAACCTTAGGATTCACATTCAGATAGCTAAAATGTAGGGTGATTAGTTTAATAAGTTCTGCATGTCCACCTACTCCCAGTTTAGTTATCTATGCATATTCTGATGACACACAAGTATGCTAACCCATTACTTCCTGTAAGTGTAACTCACCTACCTTACTGTATGCCAACTAAAGATCAGGAGATCACAGTTCCACTTTCATACTATTTTAGAGTCTAAATAACGATTTCTCACTGATAAGGTATGTTCAAGGAGCTGTTTCCAAGCTCTAAATACACTGTGCATAAAATGTGAGGGGCAGAGATGGAAACTACGAGAGCTTAGAAATATCCGCCATAGCTAGTTTTCCTCTCAGCATCTTATCTATGTTTTCTTAGTCTATTATTGTATGACCCGATGCCATTCATTCGGATGGGAGAATGGGGAAAAGGAGAACAGCCTAATTTAGGATTTAAAAAGTGGATATGGGCCTGAGGACTGGCAGATTCCAATTTCCTTAACCAGCAAATAAGGTTGGTACTGGAGGAAGAATGGCTATGTTAACATGATTATGATAACAATGATGGTGACCAGCAAAGGGAGCATGGCAGCCAAGGTAACCACAACAGTGAGTCAAGTACCTGAGGAGAGGGAGCAGAGTGCAGATTAGAAAATACATACCTCCCAGGTTCAGATTAAATTCGAAGAGGAGAAACGCCAGGGTGAAGGCTGTTCCAGGATTGGGGGTGTTTGGGAAGGGGGTGAGGAGGAGGGAGGGAAGAGGCACCAGGCACACAGACAGACCTGCTGCTGAGGGCAGCCTTTAATGAGGATAGGAAGGATCGCCAGTAACTGAGAAATATCCCCAAGGGCTTTTCAACTTTCTAGTATCCTAGCAAAATGTTGGAAAGGACTAAAATAAATCACCCTTCATAGCTAAATAAGATTTTCCCCCCAATTCCCTAAGCCATCCCTCTCTTGAATTGAGTCCATCACAAAAAATCTATGACCACAAGATACAGTCCCACACATCGAAACCAACATTTGAGACCCAGTTTTGGTACCAAGGAAGCCATTGTTAAACTCAGAACTTGCCTTACTTCTCCCAGGTTCAAGTGCCTTACTTCTTTCCTCTGGTCTCAAGCCCCTCAATATCACATCAGTAAAAAAAAAAAAAAAAAACTACAATAGACATTCAATTAGATAATATGTAAATTTCAGTTTGGTTTTTCTAACTAAGCAAAACATCAAAATGCTCCTTAATATTATCATTCAGTAACTTTTAAAATATACGATAAACTGTGAGAATACTAAACCATGTAAGCTAGGTTTAAAAATAACGTTAGACCTCTCCAAAGTTGATTTCACATGGATATCTATAATTGGAATTTGTGACACTGGAATATCCCACAAAGTCAAGATAGTTACATTCGAGGTTTTTGTATGATATCTGATTTAGTGACCGAAACCATATGATTGCTTGGTTTACGCTCTTTCTTACCTATATATTTATTGAAAACATATTTAAAGACCTCAAAACTTAAGAAAGATGCCAGCTAATAAAACTCCAAGGGGAGTTTTAACTATACTAACGATGTCCAAAATTATCAACTATGAATTTCCCAAAGTCTTAGAAGTTAAGGAGGTAGATAGAGAACTAATCAAGCAAGATGCTCTAAATTGCTTATAATCCTCCCCTTCCTCCTCCTTCTCCTCCTCCTCCCATCCTCCTCCTTTTTCTTACACTTATTAATTAAAGTAGGAATAATGACTCCATCTTAGTGTGCTTGCAAATCCTGTGTTTTAGATGTGACGAGTTTTGCCACATTAAAGTACAATACATAATACTCTAAATAGGAAAATCAGCTCAGAGATTTTGCAGAGACGATAATGAATTTTGTTTTTCTCAAAAGTGATCAGATGTCTAATGTTAACCCTGACATTTTAACACAGAGTTCATCACAGATAGGTCCTTCCTCCTATGTTTATATGAAAAGATTATACACTGTCTTTCCTCATTTCAATGACAAAAGCCCAATACTCCAAATGCCCATTATTCTTTACTCTGTATATAGCTAGTATTAAGCATGAGCTTGTGTTTTGGACTTCCCTGTGTCTAAATCAACCAAAGAAAGACTCAGGACCTGATTCCACAAAAGCAGCCACTGAGAACAGGAAAGACCATTATTTCCTCTCCCACTGCTGGCAGAGGTCAGCATCCCTGTCATTAGCCATGTCATAACATAATTGTATTACTACTCCTTATGTGAGCAGATACTGAGCAATAACTGTACACATCACATCATTGTAAAAATGAAAAAGTGCCACTTCTTTGTTCCAATTTAGCATAAAATCAGTGAAAACAATCTTTAGAAATGACACTGCACTAAGAAACTGAAAGGAACTGTTATTACTCTGTAGGTATATATTTAAACTGATGCTGACATCTTCAACTAGAACAAAAAATAGGTCTATATTTTACTACTGAACTCCAATTGTGAGCTCCTGTAATCTAATTTCTTTTGGTAATATTCAGTTCAATTAAGGGATACAATGTTACTTAAAATAGGCTTAATTAGATGAAACTCGATTACAGTCCCCATCTCTCAGCGTCTGAAATATAACCATGCTTTAAGTTGCAAGAGGTGAACACTGTTACTTCCAGCCTACATGTTTCTGTCCAGTCTATGAGCTACACTGCTATTTCAAAGGCTGACCTATATACAGCAACATGCCACCGTTCTGGTTGTTTGTATAAGAGATGCCTCGCACAGTTGCCATAACCAACATCATTCGCATTGTTCTCACTTTTCTCCCGTGAAAATGGAGGCCGGTTTGCATAGTGTTCATAAGGTAATGTGGTCTTACAAGAGAGCAATACTGGATTAAACTGTTTCCAAAAAATTCCTCCTGCGGAGTTTATTAACTGAAAAAATGCAGTAAGTGTTTTGGCAATCTATAAGGCAGCCGTGCTGGAAAGTGTCAGCAGAGTAAAACAACCACATTTTAGTTTAGAAAAGCTTCAGGAAGAGTATATTCGTTTTCTCGATTAGGGTCTCTTCTGACACTGAAAAAATGTCATTGGGGAAACTCTAGTTACAACTGCCTGATGCTGAAGCACAGAAAGATACTGGTTCCGCTGGGATTTAACACACCAACTTTAACTAGTAAAGTGTTGACAGATTTAAAATAAAGATAATTAGTAACTTATGATCTTATCATCCTTTTAAAAACAAATAACCTGACAAAGTGACTGTTTCTTGTAATAAACTACATATTCATCACACCTCGGAAAGAGATAAGGTTTACATTGCAGTCTTGTCTCTTTTGGGGAAGTCTGATCCAACTTGTTTTTACTAAATGTAGATACAGATTTCTTATTTCACCTCTTTGAAACTTCTGCCCATCTTCCATATCCCTGCAAATCCACTTGAGTCATTGCAAAAATGAATGCTAGCTGACTACATTTCAAGCAACTAAAACTGTGGAGCTGGACAGAAATTTTGTATCAATGCTAATCACCATGGAGTGGAAAAAACGAGTTGCAGAGGCTTTCTGCGGCCTAGCAAACCTACTCAGTACATTTAATATAATCAGGGATTACTGACAAATATATTTGATAGACTGCCACACAGAGAAGGGCAGGAGAAGGCTTCCTGTGAGAAACATTTCCATGAAGTCTCTTCCTACTATTAGAAGTGTATCTTATGACTTTGCATCTTTAAAAATCCATTATTCCCTGGATAAGTTAAACAGAAGACTTGCAACTAGTCTATAGAAAGGGTGGCTAATTTGCATTTAAAAAGAACAGTTTGCTTCTCATACACCGGGTGACTTAAAAGGAACTTCAATGAGCTAGTAAAGAAATTCTGAAGACTTTCTAAATTAATTTATTCAATTCACAGCACAACCCACTAAAATTATTTAAAGCACTTAATTGGAAAATGATTTAATATTATTGAAGTAATTCTTGATTTTCCAAAGCATTTAACTTTTAAATTCAATCTGACCCTCCTATCACAAGAGTGACGAGTGAAATGTGTATCCAAGTCCTTACCTTCTTTTTGGAGCCTAAAATCATTGAGAAATTTAATAAGATTTGTCCAGTTTCATTGCCAGATGGTTCTGACGTTTTGGTTCCGGTTACTACTGTGGAATATGTCTTTACTATCCAAGATAGGACTGCTACTTTATCATTATTTTTATTAGTATTAGTAATAGTGTTATAAGCAAAATAAAATGTTACAAACACAAAATACTTGCTTATAAAGGCAAAACAGATTTTAGAATAAAAGAACTATGTTACTAACAAATAGTGAAACTTCATCACACAAACTTCTCTCGTCAAAGTTACCCGTGCCTTCCAACTTGCCCCTAGCTAAAGGGCTCCCCGTGCAGTCAAAAGCCTTTCTGCCTTGCACTAGACTAGATTTCCCTCCTTTCAAACTTGCCTCAACATCATGGCCTCACAGCACATCCCTTTTACTGGGTCTTACACTGTACACAGCATCCAGGAGCTTCTCCAAGGGGTTATATCTGTGGTTCACTTAAGTCACAGCTGTGTGTGTGTGTGTGTGTGTGTGTGTGTGTGTGTGTGTCCTGACTGACCAAGACTCGGAGCTGCGAGTCGGTTGTGTGGTGGGGAGCCCCGGGGCTGTGGATGCAGCGCGCTAAATACCTCTGTATCACGTAAAAAAGCTGTTTGATGATGAGTCGCCACCAGGCAAATGTTAGGAGTCCCAACGATTTATCCAGTGGAATTCACAAGGGGCCAAAAGGGAACTGCTTGCAGGGGCTGCGAATATCAGGCAGGTTGACCACGAAGCGGTAGCTGGGCATCTAAACGGCTAGTCCCGCGTTTCAGAGAACTCAGTTCTCCCCGCCGACGTTCACCGGGCAGGACTGCTTAGACACGTCCAGTAAGCCCGAGGCGGGGACGGCCGTGGCCCTGCGGCTGCTCTCCGATGCCGGTCCCCGTACCTCCTCCCTCTCCGGCTGAGAGTTCGAGAACCCCCGAGAGTAACCCCCTCCCTACAGACCCCGACTGTTCTATCCTTGGGACGAGCGGAGCTCCGCTGTAGCCCCGGCCGACGACCCCACCCGGGGCCACCGGCAGGGTCAGCCCTCGCCCCGGTCCCCGCGGCCTTGGCACCTGGGGTCACCGGGCTGTGGGTACAACCCAGCCTGGGACCCTGCTCCAGCCCGGTGCCGAGCGCGGGAGCTTTGGACGTGAACGCTACGCGCTCGCCCGGCTCCTTACAAACTTGCTATTTCCGCGCGCACCCCCCAAGCGGGAGCTGTCCCCCAGACCCGGCTGCCCCGCTGCACCCCGGCTCGCAGACCGGCGTCCGAACTCGGAGCCCGGGCGCCCGAACGGGTTTGAGAAAACAAAAGAGTTGTGGAGCAATTTTCCCGGCGGGGGGCGGAGGCGTCTCCCGGGTCCGTGCACCCCGACTCCACGCTGCTCCCCTGGCAACTAATCCGGGCCGGGAAGAGGTGCCACGAGACCCCGCTGCCCGTGAGAGGGAGGAGGCAGAAGGGGAAACTGGAAAATAAACTGAATTCTCTTACTCTCTGCCTCCGTTCCCGGACCCCAGACACACCCCCAAAGTATTCCCTGGTTTTCTCGTAATTTTTTTTAAACGCCCCCCGGCAAACCTAGGCAGGGATCCTTAGTCGCGAACAGCAGGAAGGAAAGAATCCGAGCAAATCGTGTCACTTGCCGCACAATCGGGTGTTTGGCAAACCCCCGGAGCTGCTCCACAATATTTACTACCCAAGCGCACGCAGGGCTTAGCGGGCTGCGAGCCGAGCGCGCCCGGGACCGGCCTCCGCCGACCGGCCCCGGCCGCCGAGCTGGCCCGGCCGCCGCCGCCCCCCTCCCAGGATCGAGCAGCAAGAACACGGTGGAAACAAAAGCAGAGCGTTCACCTTGTTGCAATAGTAGGGGTCCAGGCAGGGAGAAGGTCCCAGACAGGGAGCGTCGGGCGCAGCGGCGGGCTGGGCTGGAGGTGGATAGAATCTTACGTCCATTTCACTCTCACATCAAGCAACTCCTTTTCTTTTCCTTTTTTAAAAAAAGTGTTCAGCAAAACAAGCTTAGACGGAACAGAGAGAGGTGTCTGGACTCAGGAGTAAAAGAAACACCTTCTTTCCCTCACATCCGTTTGTGGTTTGTTTAAGAAGAAGAGGAGAAAAAAAAAAAAAAAGAAAAAAAAAGAGGGGGGAAAAGCGCTCAACTCTCCCCCGAGCAGCGGCGCGCACCCGTCGGCGCCGAGCGCGCAGCCTGCTCCGCCGCCGCCTCCCGGCCCCGCCGCCACCGCCGCCGCCGCCGCCGGGCAGGTAACTTCATGCGCTCATTGTCCCCCCGCCCGCCCCCCACCCCCGCCTCCCGCGCCCCTCGCCGCCCGGCACACGCGCTCGCGCTCGGGCTCTAGGTGCTGGGCGTTTTATTGGAGTATCTGAGTTGCTCTGCTTTTAGTTTATTTTCTCCACCTTGGAGGCCTGGGATGGGGGGAGGCATGAAGAAGGGGACAGGGCGGGAGTAGGGGGTGAGCGTCCCGGGCCGGGCGGGGTAGGGTGCGCGGCAGGACGCGGGCTGCTCGCAGCCCAATGGCTGCGGCTCGGGTCGGGGGCCGGAGGAGGGAGGAGCGGAGAAGGAGGAGGAAAGCGCGGCCCGGCCCGGGCCCAGGCGGCGGGACCCCGGGGAGCCTCGGCCGTGCGGGAGCCGCGCTCCTCCGGGCCAGCGCGTCGCACACAAAGGGGCTGCCGAGCCTGAACCACCGGCGGCCGCGGGGCACGGCGGGGAGCGCGCAGCAAGGGGGCGCTGTGGCGCACCCCCGCCCCGCAGCCCCGCCCCCGGGCCCGCCCCGGCCCCGCCCGGCTCCTACCACCCCCTCCGCGGCGGTCCCCACCCCTTTCTCTGCGTCCCCCACCTCCCCCGCGGCGACTATTTCCCCCCTAGTCTCTGCGCCCCCACCCCTACTCCCAACTCATGCTGCAGGTGACTCTTCCACGCAGCGCCTCTCCTGGGGGCCGGGAACCCGCAGGGAGCGCGAACCCTCCGTGTGCTGTGAGTGGGCCACTGTCCCAGGGACGCGATCGGACTGCAGGATGTGAATGGGCTGTAAGAGTCGCTCCCCTCCTGTTGCTGGCTCCTGCTCCCAGTCCTCATCTCCCCGCGATCTGTGCCCACTGAAGGGTTTGCGAAGGCTAGGGCTGCCTTAAGGACTCGCAAAAGACCACTGGGGTAATTCAAAGTGCAAACAGGAGAAAATTATCAGCACACACAATCGGGCTACAGGGAAAATATGTGAGCTTGCTAGTTGCCCCTTATGTGACTTGTCTTTTTATAGTTGGAAGCCCAGTAACGCTCTTGGCGGTCCACGGAAGACCTGGAATCAGCCTCCCCATTTTCTCTGGTCGGTAAGTGGGATGAGGAAATCGCCAATCATGTCTTCCCGCTTTACCTCTCAACCCTGGAAACTTGCAACTTCTTGTATCCTGGTGGTTGGGAAAGTTTGGTGTATCTTGGCCGCTGTCCAACAGATTTATCCCCAGGGCCTCTGACTTGGGAGGGAAGACCATGCAGGAGTGGGTGATATTTACCATCCCAGGAAGGAGCAGCCCCGCACACTAGGGCCCGAGACCCTGCAAAGGAGCCTGCAAGTACTTCGTCTGTTCCACTTGTTTCTGGCGCCAAGGAGGATACTAGTAACATTTGGCATCCCACACAACCTTCTAGTGCACGTTGATTGCTGACTGCTCTATGCACCTTTCCCACAGCTATGTTGCTTCCTCGGCAACTGAGGGCACCAGTCACATACAAGCAGAGAGATCTGGGGAAAAAATCTATGAAGACAGTAGAAGAAAGCGTAACATTAGTATCATTGGGTATACATGGCTCCTTTAGGAACCTTTTCTTAAGATTGCTTTGTACTCCTTACATCCCTCTTCTCTTAAGCTGTTGTTTTGTTTCTTCCTTTCATCATTTTTGTAAGTAGCAAAAATCCACCTTTCTCCCTACCTCAACGTTGACATGGTGGAGACTGGTGTAGGGAGAGGGAGCAGTGAGAGAAAAGAATTCCTCTCCACTGGATTCAGAAAAGCCTCCGTATTCATGGGTCTTTCAAGCCACAAAATGAAAGTAAGAAATAGAAAATATGTTCTTCCTCCTAATAAAGGTCTTTATAATAAAATTTATATGAAGTTTTGTGGTTTGTAACATCAGAGTTCAAAATTCAGTTGTAGATGCTGAAATGTTCCTGTATGTATTTCCTTCCACAATTTAAAAAAATAAGCTTTTTAGGTTTAAATTAAACATTCCTAAGCTTAAATTTCTGTCATCGATCTAGCATTTATTACCAACATATTCCATCATTTCAAAATTCGATTTTTAGAAACTTTCTTAGAGTCCATAATTGATTTCTATTTGATGGCCCTGTAAACATCAGGAACATGAAATGGTTTAGGGCAGGAACAATATCATTATCAACATCTTGACACCTGAGGGAAGATAATGATGTCTCCACTTTGCTCCACAGACCTAGCACTTTCCTCTGTGTTGAGGGAAAACCCAAATGCATGGGACCTGTGTGTCCGTCTACTTAAACAAGGGCCTGGTTTCTTCCATGAGCAGTGTGTAAAGTCAAAGTGATATGTTTGTGCATGGCATGGTGTGATGGGGGGAATGTGAGCTGTAAATAAGAAAAGCTCTTAGCTCTAATCGTTCATACATAGAGAGTAGACCATGAAGGTCAATGGGGAGTGGGAATGAAAATAGAGTTAATGATCGATCATGCCTATGTGATGTAGTCTCCATAAAAATCCCAAAAGCACAGGGTTCAGAGAGCTTCCCAGTTGGTGAATACGTGGAGGTGCTAGGAGCGTGGTGAGCCCAGAGAGGGCATGGGAGCTCCGTGCCCCTTCCCACATACCTTGCCCTATGCGTTTCTTCCATCTGGATGTTCATCTGTATCCTTTATCATATCTTTTTATAATAATCTGGTAAACAGTAAGTAAACTCTTTTCTGGAGTTCTGTGAGCTGCTCTAGCAAGTTAATCGAACCTGAGAAGGGAGTTGTGGGAACCTCCAATTTATAGCTAATGGGTCAGAAGCACAGGTAACAACCTGGACTTGCGATTAGCATCTGAAATGGAGGATTGAGGACAGTCTTGTGAGACTGAGCCCTTAACCTGTGGGACCTGATACCATCTCCAGGTAGATAGTATCAGAATAGAGTTAAATTGTAGGACACGCAGCTGGTGTCACAGAATTACTTGGTGTGGGAAAAACTGCCACACATCTGGTGTCAGAAGTGTTGTGAGTGTGGTAATAGTGTGAGAGAGGAGGAGAAACACAGGAGGAGGACTGGGTTTTTCCCAATTCAGGTGAAAATGTGAGCTGTTGATTAAAAAAAGCTCTTAACTGCAGTCACTCATACATAGAGCAGGCCATGAAGGTCATCTCAGTGTGATCTGAAAAAATACTCTGTAATGCTCCACCTAAGGCCTATCATATATTGAATGGGTGTACTTCTAGCAAGAAAAACCGGGGGAAAGTTGAATAGCTAACCTCTGAGTAAATCTTACTAATTCAGAAAATAAAATAGTAGAGAGGCATTTTATTACTTTTCAATTTCTAGGACATTGAACTCCATATCATGGCTAAGTGTAGTCATTTGTCCATTCATTCCTTCATTTGTACATTATTCAACAAAGGCCTATGAGCAGGACAAAGCACTGTGCTATGTATTGTGTATAGGTTAACATATAAAAACAAACTACTCAAAACAGTTTCTGATTTAGATGTGTTTATAGTCTTCTAGAGCAGTATTTCCAACCTTGTCTGGTCAGTGGAGTCACCACAGAAGCTTTGAGAAAGACTCATGCCTGGGCTCCTCCCCCATAGATTCTGATCCCATTCATTTAGGGTAGGGTCTGGGCATAGGAATTTTTAAAAGCTCTCCAGTGGTTTTAACTTTCAGGCGAGATTAAGAACCATGGATCTAGAAGGAAAGATAAGATGGGCACAAAAGGAATATTAAAAGCACGACATTTTAGCCTATAAAAGTTACTGGCTGGGTTGCTATTTTGTTGTTGGATCTTGCAGGGAAACATTGAGGATTACCACTCCCATCATATGCACTGCCCTTTTAGATTGATTTACCAGTTACTCTAACTAAACATGAATGAATGAAGTTCAAACTACAATTTGGTCATCTGAACGAGAAACTTTATATACTCTCATTATCAGAAAATGTGTGTCTATCAACAAAACATCTCCTTACTAGTATTGATGTAATGATATCGATAGCTACAATTTATAAAATGCCTAGACCTGTTCCTAATTTCTTTACATTTAATTTCACTGTCTCATTTAGTTTTACAAATTACATTGGAAACCCTAACCAGTAATTACAAACCACACTTAGCATTTGATTTTGTTCCCTGAACATTACCCATCTTCATTTTAATTATAGTTTCATAAATTATTGTTTCCAAATTTGCAGTTGTTTTCATTGACCACATTTTATTTTTACTGATTCTTTGTATTATGAGGTATGTCCTAAATCTTCTTGTAATGTCTCCAAATTACATACAGAATATGTTACTTTAGGGACAATATCTCCTAGACAGTTAATCCCATCCATGATTTATGAGAGTCCTATAAAAATTATTCAACAAAAAAATGGCACATCCTGGGGGGCATTTTTTGTTAGATTTTGGAGTTAGTTTTTCTCTGAGGGTAGAAGCCCCCTGTATATTGACTATAAGAACAAAACATCTTAGAGGGGGGTTTATTTTGAAATGCCAGATATTAGAACTAACATCAAAGCATGCCATATTTTATAACTAAATTAATATTCAGTCTTTCACTGGCCTCTTATTTAAGGGTGAGCTTTCCAGTAAAGCTGATGCCTCAATCTCTCCTGTAGAAGAAAGCCTCATTCTTTCTAAATATGATTTATTTGATACCTCATATGGGCCACCTTATATGATAAGGCACCTTGTTATGCATGTGTATCCAGGATTACCTTCCTAACAAGGTTCTGGGGTGAATAGCTTAGAACCTAACCAACATTGAGTCCGACACATTTTAAAGGTTTAAAAGACATCTTAATGAAAGTTTTGATGGGAAATGTTTACAGTTTCTCAGTTTACCAGTTAGAATTTACTGTTGTTCAGAGTTGTTTAATATTTTTCTAAAGTAATTTAAATGTAAAATAGCATAATATGCAATACGTAATTTAATGCACCAGGAGAACACAGAGGACTGAAGATTATTTCCTGGGGAGACTAGTGAGAAATGACTAGATCATAAGTCTTTCAACCAGAAAATAAAGGATTTTAGAATGATGCAGAAAGTTTGAAGGAAATGATATAGGGTCCACAGATACATCACATGGTACTAAATGACTCATAAAATGTGGTATTTTTTACATAATGTGGGAAGTGTGCCATCCTTGTACATCTCACCATCGAGTGTGGTACAGTACTTTGATCTTCAACAATATACAATATTTGTGGCATAATAGCTAGAATAGGACTGTTCAGCTATTTTACACAGCAATAATCCAGTCCTCTCTCATCAGGATAAACTGTAAGGACAAATCCTTTCAAAATCAGAATTAGTTCTTTGTAGAAGAGTGAGGCTACAATTATCCCTTAAATAGTAGCAGCTGCAACATGGTGTCAGCCTGGAGCGTGGCAAAGTGTTTTTCCAATGCAATTAAGTGGATTTTTTTAATGCAAACTAATATTCTATACAAAGTCAGTTGGAAGGTGAGTAGGTGCAGAATTGCTGAGATGAAAGGAACAATCATTTTGCTTACCTGACTTAATATTGCTACCTTAGTAAATGCTATTTTGGTGAAAATGGATAATCAAGGCTCATACTTTCCCATGAAGTAGGGCCCAAAAGGGAACCAGAGTAACAC